>NC_091184.1:25911406-25935313 GCF_040958095.1 Procambarus clarkii | reverse complement strand
GGGGATGGGGGAGACGGGGGGGGGGATGGGGGAGACGGGGGGGGGGATGGGGGAGAGGGCGGGATGGGGGAGACGGAGCGGGATGGGGGAGACGGAGCGGGATGGGGGAGACGGGGGGGGGATGGGGGAGACGGGGGGGGGATGGGGGAGACGGGGGGGGATGGGGGAGACGGGGGGGATGGGGGAGACGGGGGGGAATGGGGGAGACGGGGGGGAATGGGGGAGACGGGGAGACGGGGGGGATGGGGGAGACGGGGGGGATGGGGGAGACGGGGGGGGATGGGGGAGACGGGGGGGGGATGGGGGAGACGGGGGGGGATGGGGGAGGATGGGGAAGACGGGGGGGGATGGGGGAGACGGGGAGGGATGGGGGAGACGGGGGGGGATGGGGGAGACGGGGGGGGGGATGGGGGAGACGGGGGGGGATGGGGGAGACGGGGGGGGGGATGGGGGAGACGGAGCGGGATGGTGGAGACGGAGCGGGATGGGGGAGACGGAGCGGGATGGGGGAGACGGGGGGGATGGGGGAGCCGGGGGGATGGGGGAGACGGGGGGGATGGGGGAGACGGGGGGGGGATGGGGGAGACGGGGGGATGGGGGAGGATGGGGGAGACGGGGGGGAGGATGGGGGAGACGGGGAGGGATGGGGGAGACAGGGGGGGATGGGGGAGACGGGGGGGGATGGGGGAGGGGGGGGGATGGGGGAGACGGGGGGGGATGGAGGAGACGGGGGGGGGATGGTGGAGACGGAGCGGGATGGGGAGACGGAGCGGGATGGGGGAGACGGAGCGGGATGGGGGAGACGGAGCGGGATGGAGGAGACGGAGCGGGATGGGGGAGACGGAGCGGGATGGGGGAGACGGGGGGGAATGGGGGAGACGGGGGGGGGATGGGGGAGACGGGGGGGGATGGGGGAGACGGGGGGGAATGGGGGAGACGGGGGGGAATGGGGGAGACGGGGGGGATGGGGAGACGGGGGGGATGGGGGAGACGGGGGGGGGATGGGGGAGACGGGGGGGGGATGGGGGAGACGGGGGGGGGATGGGGGAGACGGGGGGGGATGGGGGAGACGGGGGGGGGATGGGGGAGACGGGGGGGGATGGGGAGACAAAGGGGGGGATGGGGGAGACAAAGGGGGGGATGGGGAGACAAAGGGGGGGATGGGGGAGACAAAGGGGGGGATGGGGGAGACAAAGGGGGGGATGGGGGAGACAAAGGGGGGATGGGGGAGACAAAGGGGGGATGGGGGAGACAAAGGGGGGATGGGGGAGACAAAGGGGGGGATGGGGGAGACAAAGGGGGGGATGGGGGAGACAAAGGGGGGGATGGGGAGACAAAGGGGGGATGGGGGAGACAAAGGGGGGATGGGGGAGACGGGGGGGGGATGGGGAGACGGGGGGGGATGGGGGAGACGGGGGGGGATGGGGGAGACGGGGGGGGATGGGGGAGACGGGGGGGATGGGGGAGACGGGGGGGGATGGGGGAGACGGGGGGGATGGGGGAGACGGGGGGGATGGGGGAGAGGGGGGGATGGGGGAGACGGGGGGGATGGGGGAGACGGGGGGGATGGGGAGACGGGGGGGATGGGGGAGACGGGGGGGATGGGGGAGACGGGGGGGATGGGGGAGACGGGGGGGATGGGGGAGACGGGGGGGGATGGGGGAGACGGGGGGGATGGGGGAGACGGGGGGGGATGGGGGAGACGGGGAGAGGGGGGATGGGGGAGACGGGGGGGGAATGGGGGAGACGGAGGGGGAATGGGGGAGACGGGGGGGGGAATGGGGGAGACGGGGGGGGGAATGGGAGACGGGGGGGGAATGGGGGAGACGGGGGGGGAATGGGGGAGACGGGGAATGGGGGAGACGGGGGGGAATGGGGGAGACAGGGGGAATGGGGGAGACGGGGGGGGGAATGGGGGAGACGGGGGGGGGGAATGGGGAAGACAGGGGGGGAATGGGGAAGACAGGGGGGGGGAATGGGGGAGACGGGGGGGAATGGGGGAGACGGGGGGGAATGGGGGAGACAGGGGGGAATGGGGGAGACAGGGGAAGAATGGGGGAGACAGGGGGGGAATGGGGGAGACAGGGGGGGATGGGGAGACAGGGGGGGAATGGGGGTGGTGATAAGGGAAATGGGGGGGATAGAGGTGATGGGGAAATACGGGACAAAGAACCCAGCAATAAGTGACGCCAGAGAAAGTAAACAAATAATTATAGGAGCAGAATATGATGAATGCCGCCACAGTTCCTGATTATACCTCCTCATGTAGCATTGTATGGACCCCCTGGCTATATTCTTAACTCTTCCTTGCAAAAGGGTGAATTACACGATACTTTAACAGAGGCTTGTGGGCTTCACCATATATAAGTAATGAAAAAAGAAACCACTGAACTACAGATGTTATCAATAACAGTATTTCCACTAATAATGAATTAAAAGAATTCTTGCTAAGATCAGCGGAACACCCAAGGGGTCAAAGCGGGCCCTCCCAAACCGCCAAGACCAGATTCACGAAGCAGTTACTCAAGCACTTACAAACGTGTACATCTTTCCTCAATCTTTGACGGCTTTGGTTACATTTATTAGTTTAAACAGTTTACAAGCATGAAAACTTCCCAAACAACTGTTGTTATTGTTGTAAACAGTCTCCTGGTGCTTCGCACCTCTTTAACTGTTTAATAATTCAACCCATCCTCGACTCAAGTCTATTACATTCAGCGGTCAACCCTACAAACGCATTCATAAATTTTAACATGCTGTTCATTCAAAACGGGAATTTTCTCATGTATAAATTTATAATAATATATTAGCATATTGTGTATTTATAGGCAGAGGATAGGTTATATGTTTAGATTCTGTTGGCGATTATTTGTATTTGTAGTACGTGGGTGAAGCATTTATAGCGTTGTGGTTCGAACAAAATTCGTCAGTGAAGCACTTGTTCCGGATATGTTCGAACGTCAGCAGTTGTGAGTCGTGTGTAAACCGCTTTTCATTCATAAACGGGGGGTTTGGCGGGTGCATGGAATCACTTTTGGATCTTTGTTTGGAGGACGGGCTGAATAACTGTAAAAAAAGCCGCCAAAGATTGATTAAAGTTGTACAGGTTTGTAGGTGCTTGCGTAACTGCTTCGTGAATCAGGGTCCAGGGCCCTCACTCCTAAGGCTCACTTTAAACATCCTCCTGTTCAGATAGTACTTTCTATAGTACAAACATTGATGTACTAAACAATTAGATAGTCCCCCTCCGACTCAAGAAGCGCAATGTGTTACATAATTAAGGAGTCAAGTATTGGGAAAGTTTCTCACCTTAACATGATGGAAGATAATACACGGATGAATCGCTGGCATCTGGTCACTATCCTGCCTGCTGGAGACTGTGACCGACCACCAACTTACCTGTAATATAAGATAGTAATGAGTAATGTAACATTTTAACTGTATTTAATAAGCGCTGTAAAAACAAGTTTTTGTTGGCGGATTTGGAATTTTTTGTTGGCGTATTTGGATTTTGTTTTTTGGTGAAATTCGAATTAACGCATAATCAGCCAACAAAAAAAAAATCAAATCCGCCAACAAAAACAAAATCCAAATCCACCAAAAAACAAAATCAAAATCCAACAAAAAATATATATATAAATCCGTCAAACAAAAATACAAATCCGCCAATAAACAAATTAAAAACTCCACCAAAAAATTCGTAATGCTCAACAAAAAATTAAAACCACCAACAAAAATATAAAGATCCCTGCAATAAGTGAGGCCAGAGGAAGTAAACAAAAGGGTGAATTACACGATACTTGAATAGCGGCTTGTAGGGGGTTCAATATATACAATTAATTATGAAACAAGCCACTGATCTACAGCCTTTATCAATAACAATATTCCCACTGATATTGAATTAAAGGAATTCTTGTTGAGATCAGCGGGCCACCAAGAGGGTCAAACCGGGCCCCTCCTAAATCGAGACCAGGGGTCCTCACTCCTTAAGTCACAAGACCGACCGAGAAGTGCAGCTCAGAGGGCAACTGCTCAAGAAGCGCAATGTGTTACGTAATTAAGGAGTCGCGTATTGGGGCAAGTTTCTCACCTTAACATGATGGAAGATAACACCTGGATGAATCTCGTTGAATTCGTGACTATCCTGCCTGCTGGAGGCTGTAACCGAGCACCAATTTTCCTGTAATACAAGACAATACAATACTAATTGAATACAATAGTAACTGAACATTTTAACTTTTTAATAGCTGTAAATACGTCTCCGAATTTCGGCTCATAATACTATTATGGAATAAATGAAGTTTTGTTATAAAAAAGAAGCATATTAGGCATATGTAAAGATGTTGCAATTATTTAATTATACGTTATATATGACAATAACAACGTACATCTAATATATGACGTCCCTCAAACGCTAGTTCAAACCCACCGTCTTACTCCAAAGATTTTGTTCACAATTATCACGTTACTGTGATTTCATTCAGTATTTTATCATCTCGCATTAAGCAGTTGTTTACTGATGCCTGGCATTGGTGCAACACAACTAATACAAGTTTATACATGTGTACGAGTGTGAAGGACCTTGTGCATGAATAGGTATGAATGCCAGTGTCATGAATTAAACATGTGTGATTAACGAGCAATTCGCCTCCTTCCCTCACTAAACAAGAACATATCACATTCCTGACAACAAAACTAACATTACAACTCGTAAACTTACTTGACACTGTATTTCCACTAAGCAGGGACAATATAAAGTTTATACACACGTTATTACGCACTCAATAATTTTCTATCAACCGCTCACTCACGCAGGTCCTCGCCTGACCACGACACGAGAGGTAATGAAGACAGTGATTCAGAAAAGACTGAAGACTCGAGACCTTAAAACTACCGCCATAAGGAACCTCGAAGCCTCGTTAGTGGTCAGATAAAGAAGCATTTCCACAGCGACAATAACGTCTTGCCTCGTTGTCACTCCCATTAGATTTTTGTATTAAATCATAATATATTTTAGAACAGAGTTAATTAGATGGCAGGAGTTTTAAGATATAAAACCTAATTCCCCAACACAATTCTCATTAAATTTGTGAAAACTAATAATTAGATAATTTTAAATGAATTGCATAGTTGGTGTCATCATGCTGATGTTCGTAGCAGCGAGCCTCCAGAAAAATAAGTATTATCTTTCATGCAAATAAATTACAATTATTTTTCCAGTTGATTTAACGATTATTATAAAATAATATGTACAGTAAACATTAATTTTTGTATTGGGATATATTTGCTAAGAAAAAGTAGCCAGAAAATTGTTCGAGAATTTTGATAATTTGAAACTGAACTCTGAATGATGCCATCAGCGGCTGTCGAGATTTTGTTAATCTGTTCTATTATTTTATATATTATATTTTAGATTCATTTACAGTAATACATCAATATATATACATCTTGTATTATCCGAACCAATTAGCATTAGCTAAGTTTATATAATACATTACAAGGAGTAGTGGCAGGGGTCCGCCACACAGGGTGGCAGGGGGTCCACCACACAGGGTGGCAGGAGGTCCACCACACAGGGTGACAGGGGGTCCACCACACAGGGTGACAGGGGGGTCCACCACACAGGGTGACAGGGGGTCCACCACACAGGGTGGCAGGAGGTCCACCACACAGGGTGACAGGGGGTCCACCACACAGGGTGACAGGGGGGTCCACCACACAGGGTGACAGGGGGTCCACAACACAGGGTGACAGGGGGTCCACCACACAGGGTGGCAGGGGTCCACCACACAGGGTGACAGGGGGTCCACCACACAGGGTGACAGGGGGTCCACCACACAGGGTGGCAGGGGGTCCACAACACAGGGTGACAGGGGGTCCACCACACAGGGTGGCAGGGGTCCACCACACAGGGTGATAGGGGGTCCACCACACAGGGTGACAGGGGGTCCACCACACAGGGTGACAGGGGGTCCACCACACAGGGTGGCAGGGGTCCACCACACAGGGTGACAGGGGGTCCACCACACAGGGTGACAGGGGGTCCACCACACAGGGTGGCAGGGGGTCCACCACACAGAGTGACAGGGGGTCCACCAGACAGGGTGACAGGGGGTCCACCACACAGGGTGACAGGGGGTCCACCACACAGGGTGGCAGGGGGTCCACAACACAGGGTGACAGGGGGTCCACCACAGGGTGACAGGGGGTCCACCACACAGGGTGACAGGGGGTCCACAACACAGGGTGACAGGGGGTCCACCACACAGGGTGACAGGTCACCATCACACAGGGCAGCAGGTCATCATCACACAGGGCAGCAGGTCACCATCACACAGGGCAGCAGGTCACCATCACACAGGGCAGACAGGGCAGCAGGCCACCATCACACAGGACAGCAGGTCACCATCACACAGGGCAACAGGTCACCATCACACAGGGCAGCAGGTCACCATCACACAGGGCAACAGGTCACCATCACACAAGGCAGCAGGTCACCATCACACAGGGCAGCAGGTCACCATCACACAGGGCAGCAGGTCACCATCACACAGGGCAACAGGTCACCATCACACAGGGCAGCAGGTCACCATCACACAAGGCAGCAGGTCACCATCACACAGAGCAGCAGGTCACCATCACACAGGGCAGCAAGTCACCATCACACAAGGCAGCAGGTCACCATCACACAGGGCAGCAGGTCACCATCACACAGGGCAGCAGGTCACCATCACACAGGGCAGCAGGTCACCATCACACAGGGCAGAAGGTCACCATCACACAGGGCAGGTCACTATCACACAGGGCAGCAGGTCACCATCACACAGGGCAACAGGTCACCATCACACAAGGCAGCAGGTCACCATCACACAGGGCAGGTCACCATCACACAGGGCAACAGGTCACCATCACACAGGGCAGCAGGTCACCATCACACAAGGCAGCAGGTCACCATCACACAGGGCAGCAGGTCACCATCACACAGGGCAGCAGGTCACCATCACACAGGGCAGCAGGTCACCATCACACAGGACAGCAGGTCACCATCACACAGGACAGCAGGTCACCATCACACAGGGCAACAGGTCACCATCACACAGGGCAGGTCACCATCACACAGGGCAGCAGGTCACCATCACACAGGGCAGCAGGTCACCATCACACAGGGCAACAGGTCACCATCACACAGGGCAGCAGGTCACCATCACACAGAGCAACAGGTCACCATCACACAGGGCAACAGGTCACCATCACACAGGGCAGGTCACCATCACACAGGGCAGTAGGTCACCATCACACAGGGCAGCAGGTCACCATCACACAGGGCAGCAGGTCACCATCACACAGGGCAACAGGTCACCACCACACAGGGCAGGTCACCATCACACAGGGCAGCAAGTCACCATCACACAGGGCAGCAGGTCACCATCACACAGGGCAGGTCACCATCACACAGGGCAGCAGGTCACCATCACACGGGGCAGGTCACCATCACACAGGGCAGCAGGTCACCATCACACAGGGCAGCAGGTCACCATCACACAGGGCAACAGGTCACCATCACACAGGGCAGGTCACCATCACACAGGGCAGGTCACTATCACACAGGGCAGCAAGTCACCATCACACAGGACAGCAGGTCACCATCACACAGGGCAGGTCACCATCACACAAAGCAGAAGGTCACCATCACACAGGGCAGCAAGTCACCATCACACAGGGCAGCAGGTCACCATCACACAGGGCAGCAAGTCACCATCACACAGGGCAGCAGGTCACCATCACACAGGGCAGCAGGTCACCATCACACAGGGCAGCAAGTCACCATCACACAAGGCAGCAGGTCACCATCACACAGGGCAGCAGGTCACCATCACACAGGGCAGCAGGTCACCATTACACAGGGCAGCAGGTCACCATCACACAGGGCAGGTCACCATCACACAGGGCAACAGGTCACCATCACACAGGGCAGGTCACCATCACACAGGGCAGCAGGTCACCATCACACAGGGCAGCAGGTCACCATCACACAGGGCAGCAGGTCACCATCACACAGGGCAGGTCACCATCACACAGAGCAACAGGTCACCATCACACAGGGCAGCAGGTCACCATCACACAGGGCAGCAGGTCACCATCACACAGGGCAACAGGTCACCATCACACAGGGCAGCAGGTCACCATCACACAGGACAGCAGGTCACCATCACACAGGACAGCAGGTCACCATCACACAGGGCAACAGGTCACCATCACACAGGGCAGGTCACCATCACACAGGGCAGCAGGTCACCATCACACAGGGCAGCAGGTCACCATCACACAGGGCAGCAGGTCACCATCACACAGGGCAACAGGTCACCATCACACAGGGCAGCAGGTCACCATCACACAGAGCAACAGGTCACCATCACACAGGGCAACAGGTCACCATCACACAGGGCAGGTCACCATCACACAGGGCAGCAGGTCACCATCACACAGGGCAGCAGGTCACCATCACACAGGGCAACAGGTCACCATCACACAGGGCAGCAAGTCACCATCACACAGGGCAGCAGGTCACCACACAGGGCAGGTCACCATCACACAGGGCAGCAGGTCACCATCACACAGGGCAGCAGGTCACCATCACACAGGGCAGCAGGTCACCATCACACAGGGCAGCAGGTCACCATCACACAGGGCAACAGGTCACCATCACACAGGGCAGGTCACCATCACACAGGGCAGGTCACCATCACACAGGGCAGCAAGTCACCATCACACAGGGCAGCAGGTCACCATCACACAGGGCAGGTCACCATCACACAAAGCAGAAGGTCACCATCACACAGGGCAGCAAGTCACCATCACACAGGGCAGCAGGTCACCATCACACAGGGCAGCAAGTCACCATCACACAGGGCAGCAGGTCACCATCACACAGGGCAGCAGGTCACCATCACACAGGGCAGCAAGTCACCATCACACAAGGCAGCAGGTCACCATCACACAGGGCAGAAGGTCACCATCACACAGGGCAGCAGGTCACCATTACACAGGGCATCAGGTCACCATCACACAGGGCAGGTCACCATCACACAGGGCAACAGGTCACCAGTCACACAGGGCAGCAGGTCACCATCACACAGGGCAGAGGTCCACATCACACAGGGCAGCAGGTCACCATCCACACAGGCGCAAGGTCACCATCACACAGGGCAGGTCACCATCCACAACAGGGCAGTCACCATCACACAGGGCAGCAAGTCACCATCACACAGGCAGCAGGTCACCATCACACAGGGCAGGTCACCATCACACAGCAGAGGTCACCATCACACAGGGCAGCAAGGTCACCATCACACAGGGCAGCAGGTCACCATCACACAGGGCAGCAAGGTCACCATCACACAGGGCAGCAGGTCACCATCACACAGGGACAGGTCACCATCACACAGGGCACGGTCACCATCACACAGGGCAGCAGGTCACCATCACACAGGGCAGCAGGTCACCATCACACAGGCAGCAGGTCCACCATCACACAGGCAGCAAGGTCACCATCACACAGGGCAGCAGGTCACCATCACACAGGGCAGCAGGTCACCATCACACAGGGCAGCAGGTCACCATCACACAGGGCAGCAGGTCACCATCACACAGGGCAGGTCACATCACACAGAGCAACAGGTCACCATCACACAGGGCAGCAGGTCACCATCAACACAGGGCAGCAGGTCACCATCACACAGGCAACAGGTCACCATCACACAGGGCAGCAGGTCACCATCACACAGGACAGCAGGTCACCATCACACAGGACAGCAGGTCACCATCACACAGGGCAACAGGTCACCATCACACAGGGCAGGTCACCATCACACAGGGCAGCAGGTCACCATCACACAGGGCAGCAGGTCACCATCACACAGGGCAGCAGGTCACCATCACACAGGGCAACAGGTCACCATCACACAGGGCAGCAGGTCACCATCACACAGAGCAACAGGTCACCATCACACAGGGCAACAGGTCACCATCACACAGGGCAGGTCACCATCACACAGGGCAGCAGGTCACCATCACACAGGGCAGCAGGTCACCATCACACAGGGCAACAGGTCACCATCACACAGGGCAGCAAGTCACCATCACAGAGGGCAGCAGGTCACCATCACACAGGGCAGGTCACCATCACACAGGGCAGCAGGTCACCATCACACAGGGCAGCAGGTCACCATCACACAGGGCAGCAGGTCACCATCACACAGGGCAGCAGGTCACCATCACACAGGCAAAGGTCACCATCACAAGGGCCAGGCAGGTCACCATACACAGGCATCAGGTCACCATCACACAGGGCAGGTCACCATCACACAGGGCAACAGGTCACCATCACACAGGGCAGCAGGTCACCATCACACAGGGCGGGTCACCATCACACAGGGCAGCAGGTCACCATCACACAGGCAGCAGGTCACCATCACACAGGGCAGCAATTCACCATCACACAGGGCAGCAGGTCCACCATCACACAGGGCAGCAGTCACCATCACACAGGGCAGCAGGTCACCATCACACAGGGCAGCAGGTCCACCATCACACAGGGCAGCAAGTCACATCACACAAGGCAGCAGGTCACCATCACACAGGCAGCAGGTCACCATCACACAGGGCAGCAAGGTCACCATTACACAGGGCAGCAGGTCACCATCACACAGGGCAGGTCACCATCACACAGGGCAACAGGTCACCCATCACACAGGGCAGGTCAACCATCACACAGGGCAGCAGGTCACCATCACACAGGGCAGCAGGTCACCATCACACAGGCAGCAGGTCACCATCACACAGGGCAGGTCACATCACACAGAGCAACAGGTCACCATCACACAGGGCAGCAGGTCACCATCACACAGGGCAGCAGGTCACCATCACACAGGGCAACAGGTCACCATCACACAGGGCAGCAGGTCACCATCACACAGGACAGCAGGTCACCATCACACAGGACAGCAGGTCACCATCACACAGGGCAACAGGTCACCATCACACAGGGCAGGTCACCATCACACAGGGCAGCAGGTCACCATCACACAGGGCAGCAGGTCACCATCACACAGGGCAGCAGGTCACCATCACACAGGGCAACAGGTCACCATCACACAGGGCAGCAGGTCACCATCACACAGAGCAACAGGTCACCATCACACAGGGCAACAGGTCACCATCACACAGGGCAGGTCACCATCACACAGGGCAGCAGGTCACCATCACACAGGGCAGCAGGTCACCATCACACAGGGCAACAGGTCACCATCACACAGGGCAGCAAGTCACCATCACACAGGGCAGCAGGTCACCATCACACAGGGCAAGGTCACCATCACACAGGGCAGCAGGTCACCATCACACAGGGCAGCAGGTCACCATCACACAGGGCAGCAGGTCACCATCACACAGGGCAGCAGGTCACCATCACACAGGGCAACAGGTCACCATCACACAGGGCAGGTCACCATCACACAGGGCAGGTCACCATCACACAGGCAGCAAGTCACCATCACACAGGGCAAGCAGGTCACCATCACACAGGGCAGGTCACCATCACACAAGGCAGAAGGTCACCATCACACAGGGCAGCAAGTCACCATCACACAGGGCAGCAGGTCACCATCACACAGGGCAGCAAGTCACCATCACACAGGGCAGCAGGTCACCATCACACAGGGCAGCAGGTCACCATCACACAGGGCAGCAAGGTCACCATCACACAGGCAGCAGGTCACCATCACACAGGGCAGCAGGTCACCATCACACAGGGCAGCAGGTCACCATCACACAGGGCATACAGGTCACCATCACACAGGGCAGCAGGTCACCATCACACAGGGCAACAGGTCACCATCACACAGGGCAGCAGGTCACCATCACACAGGGCAGGTCACCATCACACAGGGCAGCAGGTCACCATCACACAGGCAGCAGGTCACCATCACACAGGGCAGCAAGTCACCATCACACAGGGCAGCAGGTCACCATCACACAGGGCAGCAAGTCACCATCACACAGGGCAGCAGGTCACCATCACACAGGGCAGCAGGTCACCATCACACAGGGCAGCAAGTCACCATCACACAAGGCAGCAGGTCACCATCACACAGGGCAGCAGGTCACCATCACACAGGGCAGCAGGTCACCATTACACAGGGCAGCAGGTCACCATCACACAGGGCAGGTCACCATCACACAGGGCAACAGGTCACCATCACACAGGGCAGGTCACCATCACACAGGGCAGCAGGTCACCATCACACAGGGCAGCAGGTCACCATCACACAGGGCAGCAGGTCACCATCACACAGGGCAGGTCACCATCACACAGAGCAACAGGTCACCATCACACAGGGCAGCAGGTCACCATCACACAGGGCAGCAGGTCACCATCACACAGGACAACAGGTCACCATCACACAGGGCAGCAGGTCACCATCACACAGGACAGCAGGTCACCATCACACAGGGCAGCAGGTCACCATCACACAGGGCAACAGGTCACCATCACACAGGGCAGGTCACCATCACACAGGGCAGCAGGTCACCATCACACAGGGCAGCAGGTCACCATCACACAGGGCAGCAGGTCACCATCACACAGGGCAACAGGTCACCATCACACAGGGCAGCAGGTCACCATCACACAGAGCAACAGGTCACCATCACACGGGGCAACAGGTCACCATCACACAGGGCAGGTCACCATCACACAGGGCAGCAGGTCACCATCACACAGGGCAGCAGGTCACCATCACACAGGGCAACAGGTCACCATCACACAGGGCAGCAAGTCACCATCACAGAGGGCAGCAGGTCACCATCACACAGGGCAGGTCACCATCACACAGGGCAGCAGGTCACCATCACACAGGGCAGCAGGTCACCATCACACAGGGCAGCAGGTCACCATCACACAGGGCAGCAGGTCACCATCACACAGGGCAACAGGTCACCATCACACAGGGCAGGTCACCATCACACAGGGCAGGTCACCATCACACAGGGCAGCAAGTCACCATCACACAGGGCAGCAGGTCACCATCACACAGGGCAGGTCACCATCACACAAAGCAGAAGGTCACCATCACACAGGGCAGCAAGTCACCATCACACAGGGCAGCAGGTCACCATCACACAGGGCAGCAAGTCACCATCACACAGGGCAGCAGGTCACCATCACACAGGGCAGCAGGTCACCATCAAACAGGGCAGCAAGTCACCATCACACAAGGCAGCAGGTCACCATCACACAGGGCAGCAGGTCACCATCACACAGGGCAACAGGTCACCATCACACAGGGCAGCAGGTCACCATCACACAGGGCAGGTCACCATCACACAGGGCAGGTCACCATCACACAGGGCAGCAGGTCACCATCACACAGGGCAGGTCACCATCACACAGGGCAGCAGGTCACCATCACACAGGGCAACAGGTCACCATCACACAGGGCAGCAGGTCACCATCACACAGGGCAGCAATCACCATCACACAGGGCAACAGGTCACCATCACACAGGGCAGGTCACCATCACACAGGGCAGCAGGTCACCATCACACAGGGCAGCAGGTCACCATCACACAGGGCAGCAGGTCACCATCACACAGGGCAGCAGGTCACCATCACACAGGGCAGGTCACCATCACACAGAGCAACAGGTCACCATCACACAGGGCAGCAGGTCACCATCACACAGGGCAGCAGGTCACCATCACACAGGGCAACAGGTCACCATCACACAGGGCAGGTCACCATCACACAGGGCAGCAAGTCACCATCACACAGGGCAGCAGGTCACCATCACACAGGGCAGGTCACCATCACACAGGGCAGTAAGTCACCATCACACAGGGCAGCAAGTCACCATCACACAGGGCAACAGGTCACCATCACACAGGGCAGCAGGTCACCATCACACAGGGCAACAGGTCACCATCACACTGGGCAGCAGGTCACCATCACACAGGGCAGCAAGTCACCATCACACAGGGCAACAGGTCACCATCACACAGGGCAGGTCACCATCACACAGGGCAACAGGTCACCATCACACAGGGCAGCAAGTCACCATCACACAGGGCAACAGGTCACCATCACACAGGCAGGTCACCATCACACAGGGCAGCAGGTCACCATCACACAGGGCAACAGGTCACCATCACACAGGGCAGGTCACCATCACACAGGGCAGCAAGTCACCATCACACAGGGCAACAGGTCACCATCACACAGGGCAGGTCACCATCACACAGGGCAGCAGGTCACCATCACACAGGGCAGGTCACCATCACACAGGGCAACAGGTCACCATCACACAGGGCAACAGGTCACCATCACACAGGGCAGGTCACCATCACACAGGGCAGCAGGTCACCATCACACAGGGCAACAGGTCACCATCACACAGGGCAGGTCACCATCACACAGGGCAGCAAGTCACCATCACACAGGGCAACAGGTCACCATCACACAGGGCAGGTCACCATCACACAGGGCAGCAGGTCACCATCACACAGGGCAACAGGTCACCATCACACAGGGCAGGTCACCATCACACAGGGCAGGTCACCATCACACAGGGCAGCAAGTCACCATCACACAGGGCAGCAAGTCACCATCACACAGGGCAGCAGGTCACCATCACACAGGGCAACAGGTCACCATCACACAGGGCAGGTCACCATCACACAGGGCAGCAGGTCACCATCACACAGGGCAACAGGTCACCATCACACTGGGCAGCAGGTCACCATCACACAGGGCAGCAAGTCACCATCACACAGGGCAACAGGTCACCATCACACAGGGCAGGTCACCATCACACAGGGCAACAGGTCACCATCACACAGGGCAGCAAGTCACCATCACACAGGGCAACAGGTCACCATCCCACAGGGCAGGTCACCATCACACCGGGCAGCAGGTCACCATCACACAGGGCAACAGATCACCATCACACAGGGCAGGTCACCATCACACAGGGCAGCAAGTCACCATCACACAGGGCAGCAGGTCACCACCACACAGGGCAGCAGGTCACCATCACACAGGGCAGCAGGTCACCATCACACAGGGCAGCAGGTCACCATCACACAGGGCAGCAGGTCACCATCACACAGGGCAGCAGGTCACCATCACACAGGGCAGGTCACCATCACACAGGGCAGCAAGTCACCATCACACAGGGCAACAGGTCACCATCACACAGGGCAACAGATCACCATCACACAGGGCAACAGGTCACCATCACACAGGGCAGGTCACCATCACACAGGGCAGCAAGTCACCATCACACTGGGCAACAGGTCACCATCACACAGGGCAACAGGTCACCATCACACAGGGCAACAGGTCACCATCACACAGGGCAGGTCACCATCACACAGGGCAGCAAGTCACCATCACACAGGGCAACAGGTCACCATTACAGAGAATAATGAGATGGGACAAATATAATAATATAAAATATATAGTATAATTCTGCTCATTAATACAAATACTCAAAAATGTTAAAATAATCACCTCTAAAACATTTCCATTGTATACTTATGTAAAATTTTAGTAATTATTTCTTTCCTACAGAATAGTTAAAAACAATAAGAATATATAATATTACCGAAAAGTTATATGTAAGTAGTGTAATTTGTTCCTCCATTAGAAATAAGACAAAGTAAATATTAGTGCTACGGTATTTAAATACTCTTACACACACACACACCATCACACCATATGTATATATATATATATATATATATATATATATATGTATATATATATATATATATATATATATATATATATATATATATATGTCGTACCTAGTAGCCAGAACTCACTTTTTGGCCTACTATTCAAGGCCCGATTTGCCTAATAAGCCAAGTTTTCCTGAATTAATATATTT
The DNA here is from genome assembly GCF_040958095.1 of Procambarus clarkii. Classification (NCBI taxonomy): domain Eukaryota; kingdom Metazoa; phylum Arthropoda; class Malacostraca; order Decapoda; family Cambaridae; genus Procambarus; species Procambarus clarkii. The sequence goes on along the minus strand of NC_091184.1, from coordinate 25,919,366 downwards.
ACTATAATTTTTTTCTTATGAAATGATAAAGCAACCCTTTTCTCTATGTATGAGGTCAATTTTTTTTTATTGGAGTTAAAATTAACGTAGATATATGACCGAACCTAACCAACCCTACCTAACCTAACCTAACCTATATTTATAGGTAAGGTTAGGTTAGGTAGCCAAAAAAAGCTAGGTTAGGTTAGGTTAGGTAGGTTAGGTAGACGAAAAAACATTAATTCATGAAAACTTGGCTTATTAGGCAAATCGGGCCTTGAATAGTAGGCTGAGAAGTGCGTTCTGGCTATTAGGTACGACATATATATATATATATATATATATATATATATATATATATATATATATATATATATATATATATATATATATTGTCGGGGTTTATCGGTAAGCGACAGTATAAGTACTTAATCCTGGCAAGGTCGCCAATGTCGGGGTTCACCTCATTAAGAGAGGGGCGAGTAACAGTATACTCAAGGTCACTCACCGTAGCCCTGCGGGTCTTCACTCTATCCTCGCGGCGCCACTGTATGCCAGGAGAGTATCCCAGACAATCCCAACCGGCCTCTGATCGAGAAAGAGTGGGAGCACAACTTGTTCTCTCAACTATTGTGCGCCCGCCCCAGCATAGGGCTCTATTACTAACCACAATGTCGCCAACTGGTGTTTCCGGTGTCCAGTAACACGTCTGTGGTTTTGCTGAATTGTGGTAACAGTGGCAAGAGCACACTCAATATGTCTGATATCAGGCAGGTATTTATTTCTATTACTATTTGCTTTCAGGTATTATATAGCCACAAGAAATATGGAGGGTATGATGTAAACACCAATGTACTTTGTATTTTACTTAAAACTCATTCAAAGACATCACAAGATTATATCAATAAGCAAACAGCTGTTTCAGGCGGAAGTCGCTCGTTCCCACATATAATCATGAACTCGCCAAGGCGGCAACGCTCCCCCTCACATCAATGTCAAAATCAGCTGGGCGACTCCCACCGTGCGAATGTTCATGTATTTATTTGCTTGTGGCGTAACGCGCCTGTTTCTTTAAGTTCTCAACGATCACTAGTAGTTCGAACACACAATATTTGCGACAATAGCACGTAAATACTTCGCTGCACTGATCTTGAGCTCAATCAAACATTTCTATATAAATGGACACAATAATTCACTATCATTGTATTACACACTGCCCTTCATTTAATGATAACGTATGCAAGTATATATCACTGGAGTTCTCAGTAATTCCTTTCGTGGGCGATAACACAATTAATCACTGCACACATGAATGATTATTCAATACACAAGCATAGACTTATATATATACATATGGATGAATCATAGACATCAATAATGGTAATAACATAGTTACTGGGCACATAGCCTAACTCCAAATACTGGCATATTTATATATATATACTCTCTCACTAACTGATCATATTAAAGTCTCATGAAAGACATTATCAACACAGTAAATTCATCAATTACTTCAGGTGCCTGCACACACCAATAATAATCATAAATATCGTGGGTACTCTATGTAGTCCCACTCTGCACACTGGTGCCTTACTGTGACATAGGTGAGCCTTGCTCACGACATACAAAATACTCTGGCTAAATAATATAGCTGACTAAAGGGGAATTGGGAGGGAAACTAGAATCACCTACTTCCACCTATCCTCCGGTGAGAGTTGAGTTGTAGCTCCTGGTCCTGGCTCCTGCCTCGTGTAGGGAACGCCCCCACACACACTCTGTCGTGTTCTCCAGGAACTCAATCAACGTCCCACCATAAGCGCATCGTCTCCGTGCCTTTTCACTGCAGGTCCGTGCTCCTCCTCGACTTCTTGTAGGGTTGGAGTCGGTCTCCCGGCCGTCAACTTCTCCTCTCAACTACGGCTGCCTGCCTACATCTCGGCTGCAGTCGTTCGGATTCCCGAATAGTTTTCTTCTTCCACTGCTTCCCGGTGGCTCGGTCCAGCCACTACGCCGTCACAAACGGGTGAACTGCCTCAGACGTCGCATACGTCACTGCACAGACTTCACTTCTTCTTGCACAGTACCTGTCCTGGAGCACTTGTTGCTCAATATCCCGTCGATTCCCTCTCTGGTCCAACACATGAACGAAAGAAGACCTCACAGAGTACTTGCAGACTTCGAGTGATGCGTAAAATTCACGGGAGTGGGAAACAACTGTCAAACTGACAGGACCAATCTTCGCACGTCCAACCACCTTGACGTGTCGTGTCAGACTGATGGCACCGCCGTGGCGCTCTGACCGGACCCCCCTTCCTTAGTGACGTCACATTTGCCATGGGAGGTTTTCATTGGCTCCCTGTGCCACATCGCTGTCGGTGACCAATCCGGTGTCACTGACGTCACACAGTTTTGGCGGCAAAACAGAAGAGCCAGCGCCATATTGGCTTCCTAAAGGGCCTAAACCACTGGCCAAAATACTCTTCTTTTACAAATTTCTCGCCACTTCGAGAACACTACATTCTCCCACATATATCAAACTGATGCCTGCGACGTAGAGAACGCTTGGGTAAAGTGGACATGACTCTTACAGCAGGCGTGGGAGAAATATAAGGGGGGGAACACCGTCACATACCCCTCCCCTTAAAATAAGAGTCATGTCTGGTTAGTGTATACGGGACAGGGCATCCGCCACCACGTTGTCCTTCCCCCTGATGTGCTTAATGTCCAGCCGGTACTCTTGCAGTAGCAACGCCCACCTCGTCAGACGTTGGTTGGAGTTCCTCATTTTGTACAAAAAGGTGAGAGGGTTGTGATCTGTGAACACCAGAACAGGTCTCGCCCCTCCTCCCACGTACACATCGAAGTGCTTCAGGGCCATAACTAGCGCCAATGCCTCTTTCTCAACGGTACTATAGGCCCGCTGGTATTTCACAAACTTCTTAGAGTAGAAAGCCACTGACCTATGTATCTCACTCCTCTCTTGAGCCAACATGGCCCCTATCCCAACGTCGCTGGCATCTACGTACAGGATGAATCCGGCTGAGAAATCTGGGGATATTAATACCGGGGCCTCCGTCAACAGTTTCTTGGTCTTCTCAAAAGACTCTTGGCAGGCCTCTCCCCATCTCCATCGCACATTCTTGGAGAGTAGCTGGGTCAGGGGATGCGCTACCGTGGAAAAATTCCTGCAGAACCCACGATAGTACCCTATCATCCCGAGATACCTAACAACTCTTTACGCATTCTGGGCACGGGGTATTCCTTAATGGCTGACACTTTATGATCTACAGGGGTTACTTCACCTTGGCCGATGACGAAGCCAAGGTACTCTAAGTGTGCCTTCCCAAACTCGCTCTTGGCTAAATTTACAGTCAAGTTAGCCTCCTCTAGCCTTCTAAACAATTCCTTGAATCTCTCCAGGTGCGTCTTCCAATCGTCGGCGTACACGACGATGTCATCGATGTATACTGTGCAGCCTTCGGCACCCCTTAGTAACTCATTCATCATGTGCTGGAAACAGCTACCGCTGTTTTTCATTCCAAAGGGTAACACCTTGTATTGGTACAGCCCGTCAGGAGTTGCGAAAGCTGATATTTTCGTGGCTTCAGGAGTCAAAGAGATCTGGTAGTACCCCTTGAGCAGATCGACCTTGGATACGTACCTTGCACTGCCCACCTGGTCGATGCAATCGCTCACTCTTGGCATGGGGTAAGAATCTGCCCCGGTGATGGAGTTCACTTTTCTGTAGTCTGTACAAAAGCGGAAGGTACCATCGCTTTTCTTCACTAACAAGCATGGGGAAATCCACTCACTTTTACTGGGCTCCGCTAGGTCGTTCTCAAGGAGATACTCCACCTCCTTCCTCATCAGCTCTCGCTTCTCCGGGCTCACCCTATACGCGCTCTGCTTGACGGGCCAGGCATCCCTCACCTCCACCTCGTGCGTTACACTCTTGTGTCGTCGGGGCACGTCGGTAAAGAGAGAGGCATTCTCCCTCAGTAGGTTCGTCAGGTCCGCGCTTTGTTGCCCTTCCAGGTGTAGTAGCTTGTCCTCGATCTTCGCCAGACTCTCCGTGTTGGTGAGACGGTTGCCGTCCGCCCTGGACCACTTTCCTTCCTCCTCTGGAAGTTCCTGGTCCACCTGCATGCACAAAATCGTCTTCTGCTGGGGGTCTCGGGTCACCGTCCCGTCCTGCATGGCGGCTCCTCCTTCCTCGGGGAAGAAAGGCTTCAGGCGGTCTACATGACACACCTGTTTCTTGCGGGGTCTATCCGGCTTCCCGATTTCATACGATACAGGACCCAACCGCCGTAGCACCCGGTATGGTCCCTCGAACCGCGACTCGGTCACTCTACTCTTACCCGGCAGCAATACCATCACCTGGGACCCAACCTGGAACTCCCTCGGCGTAGCTCTCTTGTCGTACCACTCCGACATCTTACGCTGCGCCTCCTTCAGATGTTTCTCAGCTAGTTCCTTTGCTAGAGTGAGACGCTCCTTGAACTTTTGAACATATTCATTTACCGTTCCCACAGTCACTCCCGGTGTCCATTGTTCCTTCTGCATGGACAGAGGACTTCGCACCTCGTGTCCATACACCAGCTGGAAAGGTGAGAAACCTAACGATTCTACCACCGCGTTACGTATGGCAAACAACGCGGGGTAAACTGCCTCGTCCCACTCAGCCCCCTGTTCTGCGCAGAACACTCTCAGAACGGTCTTCAAGGTGGAGTGAAACCTTTCGATCGCCCCTTGCGACTGCGGTCGGTAGGGCGACGACCGAGTCTGAGTCACTCCCCAACTTGTCACCGTCTGTCGGAACCACTTAGACTGGAATATACTTCCACAGTCTGTCTGAATTTCTCTGGGCATCCCCACCCAAGAGAAAAATCGTTGTAGTTGCCTGGCTACTCCTCTCGACGTCAAACGTCGCATCGGGACGGCTTCTGGAAATCTGGTGGACGCACACATGATCGTCATCAGGTAGGTATTCCCTCGTTTCGTCCTTGGCAACGGACCCACCCCGTCGACCAACAGACGCTCGAATGCAGGCCCAAACGCCGGAACAGGGACCAACGGGGCCTTTGGTATCGCGGGTTGGCTCTTCCCTGCCCTCTGGCACGGTAAGCACGTCTTACAATAACGCCTCACGTCGGCGTCCATACCTGGCCAGTAGAAATGATCCCTGATCTTTCGCAGCGTCTTGGTCACCCCCAGGTGACCTGCAGAGTCCACGGAGTGCGATAGGTCTAACACTGCCGCTCTGCACTGGGCCGGCAACACTACCTGGTGCCTCGTACCTAGAGACTCTTTTCCGGCCTCCATCCTCACAGGCCTCCACTGTCTCATCAGCATGCCGTCCTGTATGTAAAAATGAGTGGCCCTCTCAGGACCAACACGTCCTCCATTGGCCTCATGAATCAATTCGGGGAACTCTATCTGCTGCAGCTCTCCAAGACGAGTGCGGTCTACCCCTAGAGAACTGGTGAGGGTCACCTGCAACTCACCATTCGGGCTGCCTTCGCCCTCCGCTCGTTCTCCGGGTCCCATGAAGAGGTGATCGATTCCCAGGCTGTCGGACGTCTCCTCAACCCCATCAGACCCACACCCTCCGTGTCCTTCGCGCTGCCTCGGCATCACAGCACAAACCGGAAACGCCACCGTGGCGATTCCTTTCTCGTCCCCACAGGCGGCTAACACTCCGCCCGTCTCCTTATAGTGCTCTAGGCACTCCTCGCCCTTCACGAGATTCGGGAGGACATATCCTCCACATGCGTCATTTCCCAAGATGACTTGTGCTTCCATCTTGGGTATTGATGCACAGACCCCCACCACAAGGGTCTGGAAGCCATAATCAGAATTCAGAGTCACCTGGTGTAGGAGCATCCTCACTGGGCCTCCCACAGTGGTCACACTTGCCACCCCCACACTGGTACTCTCGTAACCCTCGGGGAACAGGGTTTCACTCACCAGGGTAAAATCTGCCCCAGTGTCTCTTAATATCTTCACCGGGATGGGGTCTGCGTCCTCCATCCTTACGGTTCCCTCACACATGAATGGGTGCACTCTTTTCTCCCCACTCAGTACGGGTTCATCTCGCATCCTCTCGGCCATCTGGTCCTCGACCCTCACGAAAGCAACGTTCCCCCACTGTTTAGGGCGTTTGCATTCCCGCACGACGTGTCCGAATGCTCCGCAGTTGTAGCAGCGGATCTTCCTCGTCGGAGACCATCCACCACTGCTCGCCCTGGCACCGCCTCCAGAGGCCGTCGCTCCGTGTGTCTTCCTCGCACCATCCGTCGACTCCTTCGTCGCAGCAACAGCTCCTGAACTCTCAGCTTGGGACTTCTTTACCGGCTCCACAGCACTCTTCGATCCTCTGTTGTCCCCACTCGAGAGGTGGGACTTGGGAGAACTCGCTCCTGTCCTCCATCCGTCCGTCCTTCTATAATTTCTACCATTTCCGGAGTATACGGGCGGTTGGTGCTGTCCCTCTCTGCGTGGGCGTAAGGCTTCTTCCAGCATGTCGGCTCTGTTGGCTGCGGCCCTCAGGTCCTTTATGTCCGCCTGCTTTACTCTCACCCTGATCTCAGGAGAGAGCACGGACATAAACTTCTCCATGACCATAAGCCTCTTGACCTCCTCAGCCGACCTCGCTCCTTCAGACTCCAGCCACTTAAGGAACTTTCTCTCCATGTCCCTCGCCGTTTCCGCATAAGATTTTCCTGGCGAACGGGTACATTCCCTGAATCTCTTCCTGTAACATTCCGGCGTGAGCTTGAAAGAATGGAGCACAGCTCTCTTTACAGCATCGTAGTTGGTGCACTCTTGGAGGTCGAGCATATTGTAGACTTCACGAGCTTCACCGGCGAGCCTACCCAGAACCAGCTCCGCCCTCGGCCACTTCTTCAAAGTAGCAACCCTTTCGAAGTGGTCGAAGAAACCTTCAGCTTCATTTGATACAAAGACCGGCAAATCTCGCTCCCTCACTCGGCGGTCTTCCTGCTGTGGCGGAACAGGTGGAGCTAGCCCTAGCTCAGCTCGCTTCAGCTCCACATCCTTGTTAGCTTCTATCTCCTGCTGTTTCAGCCTAGCTTCTCGCACGTGCTCCTCTAGTCTTAGCTGTGCTTCTCGCACCTCACGCTTCAGCTGTGCTTCTCACTCCTCACGCTTCAGCTGTGTTTCTCGCTCCTCACGCTTCAGCTGTGCTTCTCGCTCCTCACGCTTCAGCTGTGCTTCTTCTCTCCTCAGCTGTGCTTCTGCTTCTCGCTCTTCTTTGCGCTGCTGTGCCTCTCGCTCTTCTTTGCGCTGCTGTGCCTCTCGCTCTTCTTTGCGCTGCTGTGCTTCCAGCTGCAGCTTCATTATCTCCAGCTTAACGCTGTGCCTGCTGCCGCTGGATCCCCTGCTGCTTCCACCAATGCTCAGGTGTTCTCCCATACTGGCAGGTGTTTGTGGCCGTTCCTCCCCCAAAGCTTCGTCTCGTGCTCTGAGCTGTGCCATGATCTCCAGTCTTCTCTCTTCCACTTTGGAAGATCTCAGCTTTATCCCAAAATGGTCTGATATTGCCTGTAACTGTGCCTTGGTGCACTCCTCCAGCACCTGCTCATCTCTAGTGTCAATGAACCTTGTTACTTTATCATCCTCCATCTTGTGCTATGAGTGATAACCTGTACCTGGTACCTAATACCACTGCAAAGTACCACAACTGCAACCTTTATCTTGATCGTTATCCTGGCAAGGTCGCCAATGTCGGGGTTTATCGGTAAGCGACAGTATAAGTACTTAATACTGGCAAGGTCGCCAATGTCGGGGTTCACCTCATTAAGAGAGGGGCGAGTAACAGTATACTCAAGGTCACTCACCGTAGCCCTGTGGGTCTTCTTTCTATCCTCGCGGCGCCACTGTACGCCAGGAGAGTATCCCAGTCAATCCCAACCGGCCTCTGATCGAGAAAGAGTGGGAGCACAACTTGTTCTCTCAA
>NC_091184.1:25738906-25906406 GCF_040958095.1 Procambarus clarkii | reverse complement strand
TCTTTATAGGTTAGGTTGGGTTAGGTAGCCGAAAAAGTTAGGTTAGGTTAGGTTAGGTAGGTTAGGTGGTCGAAAAACAAATAATTCATGAAAACTTGGCTTATTAGGCAAATCGGGCCCTGCATAGTAGGCTGAGAAGTGCGTTCTGGCTATTAGGTACGACATATATATATATGTATATATATATATATATATATATAATGTATATATATATATATATATATATATATATATATATATATATATAATGTATATATATATATATATATATATATATATATATATATATATATATATATATATATATATATATATATATATATATTGTTGGGGATTCCACTACTCTATTCTTACTCTGGGGTGAGCAATAGTTATGCTCAAGGTCACTCACCGTAGCGCTGCGGGTCTTCACTCGATCCTCACGGCGCCACTGCACGCCAGGAGAGTCTCCCAGTCAATCTCAACGGCCTCTGATTGAGAAGGAGTGGGAACACGACTCGTTCACTTGACTGTCATGTGCCCTCCCCAACAATCGGGCTCTACGGTTAACCACAAGGTCGCCAACTGGTGTTTTAGGTGGCCAGTAACACCTCAGTGGACAGGTGGAATTAGTGGTAGCCTTGGCAAGGTCACACTCAATAGATCAGGAATCAGGCAGGTATGTACTCTTATCACTCTATGCTTTCAGTATAGTATAGCCACAAGATCAATGGAGGAGATGATAAAAACACAAAGGTGATTTTGTATTTTACTTAAAATGTATGAAAGATGTCACAAGGCCAAACAATAACAAATAAATCAACTGATCCTGACGCGGCCGGTAGTTCCCACCGATAGTATGCAATCACTAAGTGGCAACACCTCCCCTCCTTGTCAAATGTCAAGAACAGCTGATCGCCTGGCCCCCGCGCGCGAAAGATTATTGCTTGTTTTCAGATTCACGCGCGCTGTTTCTTTAAGTTCTCCAATATACTAGAAACTCGCACACTCGATATTGGCACGATAGATCGTATCACTTAGTTACACTGTATTCAGGCTCAAACAGTCGTTTCTACAAACAATGCTACAATGATTCACTGTAATGGATTTCACTGCCCTTCATTCAATGACATATTATAAAGTATTAACACTGGTGCTTTCAGTACTTTCTCTCGTGGGCGATAACGCAATAATTCACTGTACTCACAAATGATTAATCACTGAATGAACATAGACATAATAATGCATATAGATCAGACATCAGTAAATGGTAAAATAAATAGATTCTGGGCACATAGCCTAACTTCCAAATACTGGCATAATATTATATATAATTTATCACTATATGTTCACCTCAACATCTGTAGAAAGATATACAATACACAGTAAATTTATCACTTGTTCCTGGTGCCTGTACACACCAATAATAAACATGAATATTACAAGTACTCTTGATAGTACTACACGGCAAACTGGTGCCTCACTGTTACATTGGTGAGACTTGCTCACGACATATAAAATCCTCAGGCTAGACTATATAGCCGAATAATATAGCTAACTAAAGGGAAATGGGGAGGGAACTAGAAACACCTACTTCAACCTATCCTCCGATGAGAGTCGAGATGTAGCTCCTGGTCCTCGTGTCGGGAACGCCCCCACACGACACGTCGTCGTGTCCTACCAGAGCCTCTCGTCGTCCCACCGTTTAGCGCGTCGTCTCCGTGCCCTCTTCTCTGCGGGTCCGTCCTCCTTCTTGACGTCTTGAAGGGTTGGAGTCCTGGCCGTCGTCTTCTCCCATCAACGGCTGCCGCCTACGTCTCAGCTACAGTCGTCCGGATTCCCCAAATAGTCCTCTCCTTCCTCAGCTGCCCAGTGGCTCTGTCAGCCACTACGCTGTCACGAACTGGTGAACTGCCACAGACGTCACATACGTCACTGCACGGCTTCACTGCTACTTGCATAGTACCTGACTGGAGCACTTGTTGCTCAAATAACCGTCAATTCCCTCTCTGGTTCAACACATGAACTAGGGAAGACCTCTCAGAGTACTGGCAGACTTCAGGTGACGCGTAAATCCACGGGAGCGGGAAACATCTGTCAAACTGACATGACCAATCGTCGCACGTCCGACCTCTGTGACGTGTCGTGTCTGACTGCTGGCGCCAGCTCGGCGCGCTGGCCGGACCCCCTTCCTTCGTGACGTCACTTTCGCGACGGGAGGTTTTCATTGGCTCCCGGTGCCACATTGCTGTCGGTGACCAATCCGGTGCCACTGACGTCACACGGTTTTGGCGGGAAATCAGGAAGGCCAGCGCCATCTTGGCTCCCTAAAGGGCCTATACCACAGGCCAAAATATTACTATTTCTCAAATTTCTCGGCTCTCCGAGAACACTCCACTCTCTCCCATATATCAAATTGTAGCCTGCAACGTAGAGAACGCTTGGGAAAAGTAGACATGACTCTTACTGCAGGCGTGGGAGAAATATAAGGGGGGAACACCGTCACAATATATATGTATATATATATATATATATATATATATATATATATATATATATATATATATATATATATATATATATATATATATATATATATATATATATATATATATATATATATATATATGTATGTATATATATATGTATGTATATGTCGTACCTAGTAGCCAGAACGCACTTCTCAGCCTACTATGCAAGGCCCGATTTGCCTAATAAGCCAAGTTTTTATTAATTAATATATTTTTTCTAATTTTTTTCTTATGAAATGATAAAGCTACCCATTTCATTGTGTATGAGGTCAATTTTTTTTATTGGAGTTAAAATTAACGTAGATATATGACCTAACCTAACCATCCCTACCTAACCTAACCTAACCTATCTTAATAGGTTAGGTTAGGTTAGGTGGCCGAAAAAGTTAGGTTAGGTTAGGTTAGGTAGGTTAGGTAGTCGAAAACAATTAATTCATGAAAACTTGGCTTATTAGGCAAATCGGGCCTTGCATACTAGGCTGAGAAGTGCGTTCTGGCTACTAGGTACGACATATATATATATATATATATATATATATATATATATATATATATATATATATATATATATATATATATATATATATATATATATATATATATATATGTATATATATATATATATATATATATATATATATATATATATGTATATATATATATATATATATATATATATATATATATATGTATATATATATATATATATATATATATATATATATATATATATATATATATATATATATATATATGTGTATATATATAATTTATATAATTTATATATATATATATATATATATATATGTCGTACCTAGTAGCCAGAACTCACTTGTCAGCCTACTATGCAAGGCCCGATTTGCCTAATAAGCCAAGTTTTCATGAATTAATTGTTTTTCAACTACCTAACCTGCCTAACCTAACCTAACCTAACTTTTTCGGCTACCTAACCTATAAAGATAGGTTAGGTTAGGTTAGGTAGGGTTGGTTAGGTTCGGTCATATATCTACGTTAATTTTAACTCCAATAAAAAAAAATTTACCTCATACATAATGAAATGGGTAGCTTTATCATTTCATAAGAAAAAAATTAGAGAAAATATAATAATTCATGAAAACTTGGCTTATTAGGCAAATTGGGCCTTGCATAGTAGGCCAAAAAGTGAGTTCTGGCTACTAGGTACGACATTTACATATATATACATATATATATATATATATATATATATATATATATATATATATATATATATATATGTCGTACCTAGTAGCCAGAACGCACTTCTCAGCCTACTATGCAAGGCCCAATTTGCCTTATAAGCCAAGTTTTTATGAATTAATTGTTTTTCGACTACCTAACCTACCTAACCTAGCCTAACCTAACTTTTTCGGCTACCTAACCAATCCTAACCTATAAAGATAGGTTAGGTTAGGTTAGGTAGGGTTGGTTAGGTTCGGTCATATATCTACGTCAATTTTAACTCTAATAAAACAAAATTGTTCTCATACATAATGAAATGGGTAGCTTTATCATTTCATAAGCAAAAAATTAGAGAAAATATATTATTTCTTGAAAACTTGGCTTATTAGGCAAATCCGGCCTTGCATAGTAGGCTGAGAAGTGCGTTCTGGCTATTAGGTACGACATATATATATATATATATATATATATATATATATATATATATATATGTCGTACCTAGTAGCCAGAACACACTTCTCAGCCTACTATGCAAGGCTCGAATTGCCTAATAAGCCAAGTTTTCCTGAATTAATATATTTTCTCTAATTTTTTTCTAATGAAATGATAAAGCTACCTATTTCAATATGTATGAGGTCAATTTTTTTTTATTGGAGTTAAAGTTAACGTCGATATACGACCGAACCTAACCAACCCTACCTAACCTAACCTAACCTATCTTTATAGGTTAGGTTAGGTTAGGTAGCCGAAAAAGTTAGGTTAGGTTAGGTTAGGTAGGTTAGGTAGTCGAAAAACAAATAATTCATGAAAACTTGGCTTATTAGGCAAATCGGGCCTTGCATAGTAGGCTGAGAAGTGTGTTCTGGCTACTACGTACGACATATATATATATATATATATATATATATATATATATATATATATATATATATATATATATATATATATATATATATATGTCGTACCTAGTAGCCAGAACTCACTTCTCAGCCTACTATTCAAGGCCCGATTTGCCTAATAAGCCAAGTTTTCCTGAATTAATATATTTACTATAATTTTTTTCTTATGAAATGATAAAGCAACCCTTTTCTCTATGTATGAGGTCAATTTTTTTTTATTGGAGTTAAAATTAACGTAGATATATGACCGAACCTAACCAACCCTACCTAACCTAACCTAACCTATATATATAGGTAAGGTTAGGTTAGGTAGCCAAAAAAAGCTAGGTTAGGTTAGGTTAGGTAGGTTAGGTAGACGAAAAAACATTAATTCATGAAAACTTGGCTTATTAGGCAAATCGGGCCTTGAATAGTAGGCTGAGAAGTGCGTTCTGGCTATTAGGTACGACATATATATATATATATATATATATATATATATATATATATATATATATATATATATATATATATATATATGTCGTACCTAGTAGCCAGAACGCACTTCTCAGCCTACTATGCAAGGCCCAATTTGCCTAATAAGCCAAGTTTTCATGAATTAATGTTTTTTCGACGACCTAACCTACCTAACCTAACCTAACCTACCTTTTTCGGTTACCTAACCCAACCTAACCTATAAAGATAGGTTAAGTTAGGTTAGGTAGGGTTGGTTAGGTTCGGTCATATATCTACGTTAATTTTAACTACAATAAAATAAAATTGACCTCATACATAATGAAATGGGTAGCTTTATCTTTTCATAAGAAAAAAATTAGAGAAAATATATTAATTCAGGAAAACTTGGCTTATTAGGCAAATCGGGCCTTGCATAGTAGGCTCAGAAGTGCGTTCTGGCTACTAGGTACGACATATATATATATATATATATATATATATATGTATATATATATATATGTATATATATATGTATATATATATATATGTATATATATATATATATATATATATATATATATATATATATATATATACATATATATATACATTATATATATATACATATATATATATATATATATACATATATATATACATATATATATATATATATATATATATATATATATATATATATATATATACATATATATATATACATATATATATATATACATATATATATATGTATATATATATATATGCATATATACGGTGTTCCCCCCTTATATTTCTCCCACGCCTGCAGTAAGAGTCATGTCCACTTTACCCGAGCGTTCTCTACGTCGCAGGCATCAGTTTGATATATACTAATATATATATATATGTCGTACCTAGTAGCCAGAACTCACTTCTCAGCCTACTATGCAAGGCCTGATTTGCCTAATAAGCCTAGTTTTCATGAATTAATGTTTTTTCGACAACCTAACCTAACCTAACCTAACGTTTTCGGCTACCTAACCTAACCTAACCTATAGAGATAGGTTAGGTTAGGTTAGGTTAGGTAGGGTTGGTTAGGTTCGGTCATATATCTACGTTAATTTTAACTCCAATAAAAAAAAATTGACCTCATACATAATGAAATGGGTAGCTTTATCATTTCATAAGAAAAAAATTAGAGAAAATATATTAATTCAGTAAAACTTGGCTTATTAGGCAAATCGGGCCTCGCATAGTAGGCTGAGAAGTGAGTTCTGGCTACTAGGTACGACATATATATATATATATATATATATATATATATATATATATATATATATATATATATATATATATATATATATATATATATATATATATTATATATATATATATTATATATATATATATATTCTCTTGTATATAGATGCATATATAATACAGGGGGTATTCTCTTGCACCATCGGTCTGTGTCTGGTTCGGTTAAAGGCAGTGTGTCCTGTGGAGGCAGAAATGTACTAGATGATCCTTAAGTGACTTTCCTCGTCTCCAGGCCAGCATATATATATATATATTAGTATATTTTGGTATTATGTTGTGGGGCCCTCTCAACCTCGTGGCCCCAACCCAGGGAACCAGGGGGTATTCTCTTGCACCATCGGTCTGTGTCTGGTTCGGTTAAAGGCAGTGTGTCCTGTGGAGGCAGGAATGTACTAGATGATCCTTAAGTGACTTTCCTCGTCTCCAGGCCAGCATTGGAGGTGTTTGGGCAAACCTAGGCCAAGAAGGGTGGTCCCCATAGGTGTTTCTCAGCCAGTTCCAGATGTCAGTCAGAGCATTATGGAGAGGGCTTGCTAGGCCGTTAAAATACAGCGATGGGAGGATCCATCTCGACTGAGGGTCTGGAGTAGGGGCCTGTATGAGGAGCTCTGACCTCGTCTTCAGGTCTAGTTTGTTTTTAGCCGTTGCTATTACTCGTTCTGGGTATCCTCTGGCTGAGAACATGTCCCAGAGGTCTAGAAGTTGAGTAGCAAGTGTGTCTTCAAGGCTGTTTATCCTCTTCAAACGTAGACCTAAGGAGTAGGGTAGGGAGTTCTTTAAGGAGGAGGGGTGAATGGAGTCGTATCGTAGATACGTGTGCAGGTTCGTGGGCTTGTAGTAGGCCTTCGTGTGAAGGAGCCTGTCCTCACTGCCAATGAACACTGTCGTATCCAGAAAGTTTATCTCTGTTTTACTCTGTTCCAAGGTGAACTTCAGATTTTCGTGGGCTGTATTTGTCCAGGCGTAGAAAGACTGGAGGAGTGTGTCTTGTCCAGACATTATACCGAAAATATCATCAATATAAGGGAAGTACACGTCTAGTTTATCTGGGCGGAGTGCTCTCTGGTGCTCAAAGGCCACGTGAACAAAGATTTCCGCTATAGCCACACTACTTGATGCTCCAATTGCCGTTCCCTTTACTTGTCTGTAAGCTTCTGAATCGAAGGATAGAATTGTATCCCTCATGACATGCAGAATCGCTTCCTCCAGGAGGGCCCTTAATGGGGGCCTCCAAACTCCTGCGTCTCTGAGGGGCTGGCGTATGAGGTGTTTATGGTCGTCGAAGTACGTCGAGACCAATCTCGCTGCCTCCCGTTGGGGGATGCTTGGGTAGAGGGAGACTATGTCAAGGGAGAACAGGGTCGTGTTCTCTGAGACGGGTCCTCTGCTTGCATTCAAATCCCTCAGTTTCAGCAAAAGATCAGTTGTGTCTTTCAGACGTTCATCTAAAAGAGAGAGAAGGGGGTTTAGTAATGCTGTGCAGATCAAGTCAATTGGGCGAGTTGGTGCTTTGCAACCGCTAAGGACTGGTCTGCCCTGCCATGTACCTGCAAGAGGGTGTAAATCTTTATGAATCTTAGGAAGGAGGTATAGGTTCGGAAGCTCTGCTTTAAAGGCAACTGTGGTTTTAAGACCCAGATATTCTGTTACTGTGCCCTGAACAGAAGCGCGCTGTATGTGTTTAAGCTTATCTTTAAGGTACTCAATAGTTGCGAAGACTGGTTTCATCAGATCCGCCAGTTCGAGTTCCTCCGGGCCCAGAACTATGCCGTCGTACTTACTCTCGTCTGAAAAAACCTGATCGATGAGGGCCGTTGTTTTATTTTCGTTATACAGTCCTGTTTCGGGGACTGCAAAGGGCAGGGACTTCAGGGCCGTTCCGCCTGAACCTGTCCACACTCTCTTCTCTCTCTCCTGATCCCTGGTAGGGAGTCTGGTTCCGGCGCAGGTTTATGGAGGTCACGGCTTCTGAGGTTTGCCAATAGCGAGGTGTACCAGTCATCTCTGCTGCTGGAGCTGAAGGCATCGAGGAGGCCTGTCTCTGTGGTCGCATCGTCCTGGGTTGTTCTGGCACGTTGTGGCTGTGGGTCTAAGAGAACAGAATTAGGATCATGGTTGAGTACAGAGGATTTTTGACGGGGGTATTGGAATCTCAGAGGAGCTTCGTTCTGGTGTAGTAGACGCTCTCCTGTGGGAGGGGTGTTTCTTTGACCCGTTTTTTTAGGTGGAGTTTTTTCACAGGGGGAGGATGGTTTGGACTTCTTCCCTTGGCCGCTGCGGGTGCTATCTGCCGGCATTTTATGTTTTCTTTGTGAACAAGAATATAAGTTGGAATTTGTTTGAAACCCCCGAGACATATAGTATCACAAATCACACGTATGGAGAAAAAAACACTTTGTTGTAGTATCTCAGGTCCTCCCGTTTGAATGGCTTTTTTTGTTTTTAAGAAATTCTGGGTGGAAGATTTGTGCAAGAAAATAGCGTCTACCGGGGTTACCCGGGACCTTGTATGATGTCTACTCTAATATTACTTAGGGGGGGGGGGTTTCTTTTACGTTAACCCGGTTTTGTATCTCAGGTGCATAGGCTTGCCCTCTGTTTTTCAAGATCGTAGGCTGCCCTTCCAGAGGAGATAGCAAGACTTCGGGGACAATTAATTGTTTTGTGGGGCTGGTAAAGCCCACTACTCATCAGTCCGAATGTCTGCTGAGGTTGTGTTAAGGTAAACTGATATAAATATGATCTTCATGTTTTATATTATTCAATACAGAAAAAAAAAATAATTTAGAAATAAATGCAAGACTATTCAATCCTAGGATATATGTAAACCAGCCACTCTGGAGTATCAATACATAGAGAATGACTTTATTAAAAAAAATGCAATACTATACCATAAATTCTTATCAACCAGGCATTTTAGTGTCAATACATATAATGACTTAAAAGCAAAAAAAATTGCAGAGTGAATTCACTCTGGAATGAATAACTGCGGAATGAATTCACTCTAGAATGAATAAACTGCAGAATGAATTCATTCTAGAATGAATAAACTGCTGAATGAATTCACTCTAGAATGAATAAACTGCGGAATAAATTCACTCTAGAATGAATAAACTGCAGAATGAATTCATTCTAGAATGAATAAACTGCTGAATGAATTCACTCTAGAATGAATAAACTGCGGAATAAATTCACTCTAGAATGAATAAACTGCGTAATGAATTCACAAGCCTCGTGAATTAAGGCAGAATCATACCAAATAAATAATTACTAGTGACTGAACCAGCAATATAAACTTTTTGAATAAGCAGTCCATAAATATATGGAATCAGAATATATCCGTACTGACAGCACGCAAAATACTGCAGAGCATACTCACTCACACATCAGTCTAAGCATACTACGTTAACAGGTCATAATTAATGTGGATTTATTAGCCAATGTTTACTGTATCTGTGTGCAGGCATGTTCCTGCACGGCCGTGGGCCGGTGCATATATAATCCACTCATATTTACAGCATCCTACTCTATCTAACACCAGGCACCATGCCAAACTAAACTCGGAATAATTAAGTGCATAATGGACAAAGACCGCCTCTCCATCCCAGGGAATTAGGGTCGTTACACCATTATCAAAATAATGGTGTAACGACTCTCTCGTTACACCATTAGTGCGTCTCTCCCATCACGGGCTGCCGCCATTCCAATATTGTGATATATTATTATAAACACTCCTGTCTGCGTATTTTACTCTAATAGATCCTGTATTAGGCTTCAACATTTAATACCATTTTTCATTCATCATTTTAAGCTACGGGATGGACATAGGAAAGTTTCTCTAATACACAGTATATCAATATATTGTTTATCTCAATATTTCTGCAGGAACACCACACTCACACTCTGCTAATGTCATGACTATTGCTTAAGTGAGCATCGCAATCCCCTCCCTGGATTATTTTTGATGGATGTGTACTGAACTTATTACCAGACCGTTGCTGGACGGTAGAGCGACGGTTTCGCTGTATGCAGGTCGGCGTTCAATCCCCGACCGTCCAAGTGGTTGGGCACCATTCCGAGTCTCGTCGTGGACGTGGTGGTGAGCAGACGTGTTTTGATTCGCTCTGCTACTGGTATCTGGTGGGTGGACGTGTTTGTCGTCGCTGTTGGCCTACGTGTTGACGGATGGGCGGATAACAGTAGTGTGGATGACGGTCCACAGACGATATTTTTTTTTTGGGGGGGGGGAAATATCGTGTGTAGACCATCGAGGGTTTCAGGTAAATTTAGAAATATCGTGTGTAGACTGTCGGGGGTTTTAGGTGAATTTTGCTAGTCACAGATTTTGGATTAAGGATTTCTTATGAGAAAAATAATTTCTGAGATTATAGAATTTTGTTAAAAGTTCTTATGATGAAAATAAGTTCATACGAGTTTGTTAAAGTTCTTATGAGAGAAATTCAAATATCGTGTGTAGCGCTTTAGGATTTCTTGGTGAATTTTGGCAGTCGCAGATTTGGAATTAAGGATTTCTTATAAGAAAAGTAATTTCCGAGACTTCAGAAGTTTGTTAAGCATTCTTATGAGGAAAATAAGTAGGAAAATCTTAAAGAAATTTTTTAGAAAATATCGTGTTTGTGTCACAACATTTCCAGGTAAACTCTACGGACATATGTTGCCTGTTTTCAACATCGTAAATTTGTGTCTGTGGCACAGGGTTTTCAGGTAAATTTAGAAATTCGTGTTTGTGAGTCAGGCGTTTTTCAGGTAAATTTGGGCAGTCACAGATTTGGAAGTAAGGATTTCTTTATGAGAAAAAATAATTTCCGAGATTTTAGAAGTTTGTTAAAAGTTCTTATGATGAAAATAAGTTCATACAAGTTAAAGTTCATATGGGAGAAACTCAAATTTTTCAGAGTTCAGTTTTAAGAAAATATTTCAGATATTTCATATAATTATAGTAAGTAAGTAAATCATAGAAATTTATTTATATGTTTATGACCGAATTTGTAAAAAGACCGTTTTCAGAGAATATTGTCTTAGATGTTTTGTTAAGGAAAACAGACAACTTAGCCATAACACTTAGTTTTATATCCATTTACAGCTATTTCACCTGTAAAGACCAAAATTGATCAGAGCCCAGTTATAGACAGAATTTCGTCAGAGACCAGTTTGTGCCACAAATTCTTCAGAGACCAGTTTGCTAGCAAAATTAGTCAGCGGCAGTTTTAAGCTCAAATTTCATCAGAGTCCAATTATCAACAGAAATTCGTCAGAGACCAATTAATGACAGAAATTTGACAGAATCCATTTTCTTCCCAATTTTCATCAGAGTCCAGTTTATACCGAAAATTCGCCAGAGTGCACTTTGTGCCAAAATATTCAGAGTCCAGTTCATGATCGAAATTAGAGTCCAATTGAAGACCCAAATTTGACAGAGACCACATTTTCACTACTAGCAGTCCAATCCCCCCAAAATTTTAAACAGTCATATTTCAATCGTAGTAAATAAGATCAAGTCAGTTACTGAGCTCCAGCTCTCGTCCCCACCTTAGTTCTCTCTTGTATCTTTGTAAATAATCCATCAATTTCCCTGAAATTTTTTTACCCTCTGTATTTCAGACATAGTAAATATGATGTAAACAATTATAAAACTCTAGCTGTTGTCCTCTGTCCAAGTTCACTCCTGTAAATTCATTACTATCAGTCCAAATCCCCCTGAGATTTGAACACTCAACTACATTTTCAGACCCCCCTGCAAATAAATCAAATTGAAATTATCGAGTTCCAACTCATGTTCTTCACTTAGTTTAATGTTCATCAAAATATTT
Source organism: Procambarus clarkii (assembly GCF_040958095.1). Classification (NCBI taxonomy): domain Eukaryota; kingdom Metazoa; phylum Arthropoda; class Malacostraca; order Decapoda; family Cambaridae; genus Procambarus; species Procambarus clarkii. Next base: position 25,894,229 of record NC_091184.1, on the reverse strand, counting down.
CAGATCAAGCCTCTCTCCAGTCTATCAAAGTAAACATCATTTCCTTTATTACCCTTTTTGTACTCAGCTTTGTAATATTCACACGGTCATATAACACCTTACTTTCAATACCTTTTGTTTACCCAAGTAAGCAATAATCACACGGTCAAAATCTCGCCGTACACTTTCCCTCCCTTACCTTCTCATCCCCAACTTATCCAATCTTCAACAATCCTACTGTATTTTCATATTTTCTCTATATTCAGCTGTGTTCTTCACATTTTTTCCATGTTTTGTGTTCACTCCATGTTCTTTGTCATGTTTTCATGTACATCATATGTTCTCTGTACAACTTTTATACTCAATATTCATGTTCTCAACGTTCTTAGCTTGTTCTTCACAAGTTCATTGTTCATTCTTTGTATTCCCTATGTTCCTTATCATGTCTTCATATTCTCTAAGTTCAAATTCCCTGCATGTTCACTCTATTCATCAACTTTTTCTTACATGTTTTCTGTGTTCACCGTATGTTCACTGTGTTCAATCCCCTACTTAACCTCAATTTTTTATGTTCTTTGTTTCTTTAAATCAATTTGTTTCTTCCATTCACTAACTAGTTCTTTGTCAAATAATATTATACTGCAATACAGTTCCCTCAACAATTTTAGTCACCCAGTTTTTATTTGCAAAACTATGTCAAAGTAATTCTTGTAGTCAACTTAATAGTTCTACCAACCCTGTTCTTAAACAAATCTACACTTTATTCAGTTCCAAATTTACAAAGACAAACCTTTCTTGTAACGTTCCTTAACTAAAAATCTTTCGCAAATCAACTAAAACATAGTCACTTTCGTCATTTCTCAACTAAACTTATTATCCAATCAATCAAAATAGTCAGAATTAATCTCATTCAACACCGTTCTTAACTAAAACAACCTTTCTCTTAGCTAAAAATTGTCAAAGGAATCTTTCCAACACTGTTCATAACTAACTTTATCCATCGTCAATCAACTAAAAAATAATAACTTTCATCATTTCTTAACTAAAACTTATTCCATAGTCATCAGAAAATAACCGTGTTCTTCATGTTTCATTGTCATTTCATAACTAAAATTATCCATCAATCAACAGAAAAAGTCATATTCCTCATTGTTCCTAACTAAAATTATGTGTCGTTAAGTAAGAAATATAGTCAAAGATATCTATCATCGCCGTTCTTAACTGACATTTATACTTTGTGGAGCACTAAAATAGTCACTGTCATCATATTTTCATGTCTTTCCTCAACTAAAAATAGTCAAATGTAACTTTTTCAGCACTTTCGTAAGTAACAGTATACTTCATGGAGTAAGAAAAATAGTCAAAGACACTCTTCGAGATATCAAAGACACTCTCAAACACTCAAAAATTTACTCGCATCCTCAAAGTTATTCTCAGTCATCAAAAAGTTAATCTCAGTCATCAAATGTTATTCTCTAAGTAACCTTTCGTTCATCAGAGAAACTTTCTAAGACGTCTTCGTTCATTAAAGTTAATCTCAGAGGCATAAAAGTTATTCTCAGAGCTATCAAAACTATTTTCGATGTCATCAAAAATGTATTTTCACGTACTCAAAAGTTAATCTGTCATCAAAGTTGTTCTGTAAGATATCTTCGAGACATCAAAGTTACTCTTCAATACATCAAAGACGCATTCAAAATACTACTCAGGTTCTCAGAAGTCATTCTCAAAGTCATTGAAGATTTTCTCAGAGTCACCAAAGGCATTCCAAGAGACGTTAAAAATTAATCTCAGTCATCAAACTTGTTCTCTAAGTTAATCTTAGAGTCATCAAAGGTATTCTCAGAGTCACCTTCGTTCGTCAGAGAAAATTTCCAAAACATCTTTGTTCATCAAACTTGTTCTCAAGGTCATCAAAGTTATTTTCAGAGACATCTAAAGTTATTATGTAAGACATAAAAGTTATTCTCAGAGCTACCCAAAGCTATTCTCAGAGTCATCAAAGCTATTCTCAGAGTCATCAAAGTTATTCCAAAAGACGTTAAAAATTAATCTGTCATCAAACTTGTTCTCAGAGTTAACAAAGGTAATCTCTAACTCACTCTCGTTCATCAAAGTTGTTTCAAAGACATCAAAGTTAATCTCAGAGTTAACCAAAGATATTCTCATGTCCACAAAAGTTATTCTGAGCTATCAAAGTTAATCTCAGACATCTTCGTTCATAAAAGTTATTCTCAGAGACATCTAAAGTAATTCTCTAGGACATCAAAGTTATTCTAAGAGCTATCAAAAGTTATTCTCAGTCATATGTTATTCTCTAAGTAACCTTCCGTTCATCAAAGACATCAATGTTATTCTCTAAGACATCAAAGATGTTCTCTAAATCATAAAAAGTTAATCTCTAAGTCACCTTCGTTCATTATAGAAACTTTCCAATCCATCTTCGTTGATCAAAGTTATTCTCAGAGTCATCAAAGTGATCTCTAATTCACCTTCGTTCTCCAAAAACGTTGTTCTCTAAGACACCTTCGTTCATCAAAGAAACTCTCCTTCTTCCATCATGTTATTCTTTAAGACATCTTCAGTCATAAAATTTCTCTCCAAAATGTAACTAGTTCAGCTTTTCATACCAAACCTGCACTTCTGTTAAAATATATTTTCTTAGTCACTTTTACCCTAAAACTGTTCTCTGAACTACACTGCTCAAACCTACGTAACCTATCCTCTCCACCCAATGTTACTTAGTTAACGTAACGTTCCTAAACCTAACTTTACCTATCCTAACATAACTTACCTTACCTATCTTACCTAACTTTACCTATCCTAACTCAACTTACCTTACCTTACCTATCTTACCTAACTTACCTAACTTAACCAAACTTATCCTGCTTAACTTAACTTACCTACATTACCTAACTTTACCTATCCTAACTTAACTTACCTATCTTACCTAACTTACCTAACTTAACCTAACTTATCCTGCTTAACCTAACTTACCTACATTACCTAACTTAACTTGCTTAACCTAACTTTACCTATCCTAACTTAACTTACCTTACTTTACCTATCTTACCTAACTTAACATGCATAACCTAACCAGCTTAACCTAACTTACCTACATTACCTAACTTAACCTGCTTAACCTAACTTTACCTATCCTAACTTACCTTACCTTACCTATCTTACCTAACTTAACCTGCATAACCTAACCTGCTTAACCTAACTTACCTTACCTTACCTATCTTACCTAACTTACCTAACTTAACCTAACTTATCCTGCTTAACCTAACGTACCTAACTTAACCTAACCTATCTTACCTAACTTACCTTACCTTACCTATCTTACCTAACTTACCTAACTTAACCTGCTTAACCTAACTTACCTAACTTATCCTGCTTAACCTACCTTACCTAACTTAACCTAACTTGTGTAACTTATCTTACCTATCCTAACCTAACCTAACTTGCTTTACCTAACTTAATCTTACATTCCAAAACTGATGTATCCTAACTTATCTAGTCCAACCAGACATGATCTAACTTACATAATTATTCCTGCTTGTCTTTTGTGTTTCGTCAATCATTGCCTCATATTCATTTACACATTTCAAGGGTTAATTTCTCAAATGGACATTTTTGCATTTCAAGTGTTATTTGTTTAAGATTGGCAGCTTAACCATTTCAAAGGATTTTTGTAATAAATGGGAATTTACTCGTTTCAAGGGCTAATTTCTCAAATGGTCATTTTTACAGATCAAGGGTTATTTGTTAAAGTTCATCAAGTTGCTCATAAGTTGTATTTATTATGTTTGTTATCATTTATTCTAATTCCCCAACCCCTTAACCGAACCTCTTGTAATCGTAGTGTATTTAGTAGGTTCTATCATATGTTCTTATTCCCCAACCCTTTAACCTAACCTTTCAGATGTAGTTTATTGTGTTTTTGACGTATTTGTTGAATATATTATCCTTTTCATAACCTTTCAGATGTAGTTTTGTTTCTCCTTTGTATATTTTTACCCAAACCCACCATCCCACTTAACCTTCTTTCCTTCTTTTACTTTGTTTCTCCTACTCCTTCTAACCCTCCTTTTCTATCTCTCTCCCTTACTCTCTCTCTTCCTCCCCCCTCTCTCTCACTCATTTGCTCAAATGTTCTCTTGTTTCTCAAATTAAAGTCTTAATGCTCCCATTCTCTCACCCTCACTCTCATTCACTTAGTTTTTCTTTTTCTCAAATTCAAGTCTTAGTGCTCCCAAGCTCTTCCTCCCCCTCTCTCTTACTCTTTTCTCCTCTTTTCATTCTCTCACTCCCTTGCTCTCTTGTTTTTTCGCAATTTCAAGTCTTAGTAGATCTGATTCTTTACTATTGTAATTTTATTATTACTAAGATAAAGAATGAACTTATATGTGAAAACAAAGTAAAAGAAGGAAAGAAGGTTAAGTGGGATGGTGGGTTTGGGTAAAAATATACAAAGGAGAAACAAAACTACATCTGAAAGGTTATGAAAAGGATAATATATTCAACAAATACGTCAAAAACACAATAAACTACATCTGAAAGGTTAGGTTAAAGGGTTGGGGAATAAGAACATATGATAGAACCTACTAAATACACTAAGATTACAAGAGGTTAGGTTAAGGGGCTGGGGAATTAGAATAAATGATAACAAACATAATAAATACAACTTATGAGCAACTTGATGAACTTTAACAAATAACCCTTGATCTGCAAAAATGACCATTTGAGAAATTAGCCCTTGAAACGAGTGAATTCCCATATATAACAAAAATCCTTTGAAATGGTTAAACACCCAAACTTAAACAAATAACACTTGAAATGCAAAAATGTCCATTTGAGAAATTAACCCTTGAAATGAGTAAATGAATAAGAGACAATGATTGACGAAACACAAAAGACAAGCAGGAATAATTATGTAAGTTAGATCATGTCTGGTTGGACTAGATAAGTTAGGATACATCAGTTTGGGAATGTAAGATTAAGTTAGGCAAGATAGGTAAGTTAAGGTAAGTTAGGTTAAGCAGGTTAAGTTAGGTAAGGTAGGTAAGTTAGGTTAAGCAGGATAAGTTAGGTTAAGTTAGGCATGATAGGTAAGGTAAGGTAAGTTAAGTTAGGATAGGTAAAGTTAGGTTAAGCAGGTTAAGTTAGGTAATATAGGTAAGTTAGGTTAAGCAGGATAAGTTAGGTTAAGTTAGGTAAGATAGGTAAGGTAAGGTAAGTTAGGATAGGTAAAGTTAGGTTAAGCAGGTTAAGTTAGGTAATGTAGGTAAGTTAGGTTAAGTTAGGTAAGTTAGGTAAGATAGGTAAGGTAAGGTAAGTTAGGTTAAGCAGGTTAAGTTAGGTAAGGTAGGTAAGTTAGGTTAAGCAGGATAAGTTAGGTTAAGCAGGATAAGTTAGGTTAAGTTAGGTAAGTTAAGTAAGATAGGTAAAGTAAGGTAAGTTAGGTTAAGCAGGTTAGGTTAGGTTAAGTTATGTAAGTTAGGTTAAGCAGATTAAGTTAGGTAAGGTAAGGTAAGTTAGGTTAAGTTAGGTAGGGTAGGTAAGTTAGGTTAAGCAGGTTAAGTTAGGTAAGGTAGGTAAGTTAGGTAATGTAGGTAAGTTAGGTTAAGCAGGATAAGTTAGGTTAAGTTAGGTAAGTTAGGTAAGATAGGTAAGGTATTGTAAGTTAGGTTAAGCAGGTTAGGTTATACAGGTTAAGTTATACAGGTTAAGTTAGGTAAGTTAGGTAAGATAGGTAAGGTTAGGTTAGGTTAGGTAAAGTTAGGTTAAGCAGGTTAAGTTAGGTAAATGTAGGCGAGTTAGGTATGATAGGTAAGGTAAGGTAAGTTATGTTAGGATAGGTAAAGTTAGGTTATGCAGGTTAAGTTAGGTAAGATAGGTAAAGGTAAGGTAAGTTAAGTTAGGATTGGTAAAGTTAGGTTTAGGAACGTTACGTTAACTAAGTAACATTGGGTGGAGAGGATAGGTTACGTAGGTTTGAGCAGTGTAGTTCAGAGAATAGTTTTAGGGTAAAGTGACCAAGAAAATATATTTTAACAGAAGTGCAGGTTTGGTATGAAAAGCTGAACTAGTTACATTTTGGAGAGAAATTTTATGACTGAAGATCTCTTAAAGAATAACATGATGGAAGAAGGAGAGTTTCTTTGATGAACGAAGGCGTCTTAGAGAACAACTTTTTGGAGAACGAAGGCTAATTAGAGATCACTTTGATGACTCTGAGAATAACTTTGATCAACGAAGGTGGATTGGAAAGTTTCTCTAATGAACCAAGGTGACTTAGAGATTAACTTTTATGATTTAGAGAACATCTTTAATGTCTTAGAGAACAACTTTGATGAGTCCGAGAATAACTTTTATGCCTTAGAGAATAACTTTGATGAGCAAGATTAACTTTAGATGTCTCCGAGAATAACTTTTATAACATAGAAATTAACTTTAATGAACAAATTGAGTTAGAGAATACCTTTTGATGACTCCGAGAATAACTTTGATGACTTTGAGAATGTCTTTGAGAACATGAGTAGTATTTTGTTAGCACGGAGAATAACTTTTTGATGACATAGAGAATAACTTTTTATGTCTTAGAGAAGAACATTGATGGCTTAGAGAGAATTTCTTTGATGAACGGAAAGTTACTTAGAGAATAACATTTCATGACTGAGAATAACTTTTATGAACGAAGATGTCTGAGATTAACTTTGATAGCTCAGAATAATTTTTGTGGACATGAGAATATCTTTGGATAACTCTGAGAATAACTTTGATGTCTTTGAAACAACTTTGATGTACGAGAGTGAGTTAGAGATTACCTTTGTTAACTCGGAGATTAACTTTGATGAACGAGAAAATACTTTTGATGACATCGAGAATAATTTTGATAGCTCTGAGAATAACTTTTATGCCTCTGAGATTAATGAACGAAGATGTCTTAGAAAGTTTCTCTGATGAACGAAAGGTTACTTAGAGAATAGCATTTTGATGGCTGAGATTAACTTTTTGATGACTGAGAATAACTTTGAGGATGCGAGTAAATTTTTGAGTGTTTGAGAGTGTCTTTTGATATCTCGAAGAGTGCCCTTGAAGTCTTAAAGGATGTTTTTGATGTCTCAAAGGATGTCTTTGAGTGCAACTTTGATGTCTTTGAGTAAGTCCTTGATGTCTCGAAGAGTGTCTTTGATTTCTCGAAGAGTAACTTTGGTGACACTGAGAGTGTCTTTGATGTCTCGAAGAGCACCTTTGACTATATTTCTTACTTAACGACATATAATTTTAGTTAGGAACAATGATGAATATGACTATTTTAGCGAAGTGAAAGGTTACTTTAGTTAAGAACAGTTTTGGAAAGAGGCTACACATGACTATTTTAGATAAGAGAAGTGATATTTCATTTAAGAAATGACAGGGAAACATGATGAAGTAACTATTTTTTAGTTGACTGACGAATACTTTTAGTTAAGCAAAAAAAAAAACAAAATATGATGAGGGAGACTATTTTTGTGCTCCCCAAAGTATAATGTCAGTTAAGAACAGCGATGAAAGATATCTTTGGTTATTTTTTCCTACTTGACGAAACATAATGGCTGTTACGAAATGATGAACAAGACTATTTTCAATTACTTGACGACGGATAAAGTTAGTTATGAACAGTATTGGAAACGTTTACTTTGACTATTTTTTGCGAAGAGAAAGATTATTTTAGTTAAGAACAGTGATAGTAAGATTCCTTTGACGATTTTTAGCTAAGAGAAAGGTTGTTCTAGTTAAAAACGGTGTTGAATGAGAATAATCCTGACTATTTTTTTTGGTTGATTGGATAATAAGTTTAGTTGAGAAATGACGAAAGTGACTATGTTTTAGTTGTTTGGCGAAAGATTTTTAGTTAAGAAGTTACAATAAAGGTTTGTCTTTGTAAATTTGGAACTGAATAAAGTGCAGATTTGTTTAAGAACAGGGTTGGTAGAACTATTAAGCTGACTACGAGAATTACTTTGACATAGTTTTGCAAATAAAAACTAGGTGACTAAAATTGTTGAGGGAACTGTATTGCAGTATAATATTATTTGGCAAAGAACTAGTTAGTGAATGGAAGAAACAAATTGGTTTAAAGAAACAAAGAACATAAAAAATTGAGGTTAAGTAGGGGAATGAACACAGTGAACATACGGTGAACACAAAAAACATGTAAGAAAAAAGTTGATGAATAGAGTGAACATGCAGGGAATATGAACTTATAGAGAATATGAACTTATAGAGAATATGAAGACATGATAAGGAACATAGGGAATACAGAGAATGAACACTGAACATGTGAAGAACAAGCTAAGAACATTGAGAACATGAATATTGAGTATAAAAGTTATACAGAGAACATATGAACATATGAAAAGATGACAAAGAACATAGTGAACATACAGGGAAAATGGTAGAAAAAATTTGAACTGAGCATGCTGTGAACATTTGTAGAACATAGAGTGAACACAGAAAACATGGAAAAAATGTGAAGAACACAGCTGAATATAGAGAAAATATGCAAATACAGTTTGATTATTGAAGGTTTGGATACGTTGGGGATGAGAAGGTAAGGGAGGGAAAGGGTAAGGTGATTACGCTGATAAAGAGATAGGCTGGAGAGGGACTTGATCGGATATAATTATGTTCGATGATTTAAGGCTGAGGAAATGGAGCTTGGCTAATGCCCTGATTAATTTTACTACATTAGAAATAAGGTGATCTTAAATCTCAGGTGATTTAGTTGGAAAATAAAGAACTTGTACAAAATGAACTAAGCTGGGGGACAAGAGTTGAAACTTGATAACTGAACTGGCTTTTATTTACTATGTCTGAAAATGTAGTTGGGTGTTTAAATCTCAGGGGGATTTGGACTGATAGTAATGAATTTACGGGAGTGAACTTGGACAAAGGACAAAAGCTAGAGTTTTATAATTATTTACATCATATTTACTATGTCTGAAATACAGAGGGTAAAAATTTCAGGGAAACTGATGGGTTATTTACAAAGATACGAGAGAGAACTAAGGTGGGGACGAGAGCTGGAGCTCGTTAACTGTTTTGATCTTATTTACGGTGTCTGAAATACAGAGGGTAAAAATTTCAGGGGAATTGATAGAATATTAGCAAAGACTTGAGGGGGGAGTAGGGTGGGGGACGAGAGCTGGAGCTCAGTAACTGACTTGATCTTATTTACTACGACTAAAAAAAGACTGTTTAAAATTTCAGGGGGATTGGACTGCTAGTAGCGAAAATGTGGTCTCTGTCAAATTTGGGTCTTCAATTGGACTCTGATTAATTTCGATCAAGAACTGGACTCTGATGAATTTTGCTCTCAAAGTAGACTCTGGCGAATTTGAGCTTAAACTGGACTCTGACGAAAATTGGGTATAAAATGGACTCTTGTCAAATTTTCACAGATTACAGGACTCTGACGAATTTTGCTAGAAAACTGGACTCTGACGAATTTCTGTTGATAATTGGACTCTGATGAAATTTGAGCTTAAAACTGTCTCTGACTAATTTTGCTAGCAAACTGGACTCTGTTCATTTTTAGGTATAAAATGGACTCTGACGAAATTCTGTCTATAACTGGGCTCTGTTCAATTTTGGTCTTTACAGGTGAAATAGCAGTAAATGGAAATAAAACTAAATGTTATGGCTAAGTTGTCTGTTTTCCTTAACAAAACATCTAAGACAATATTCTCTGAAAATGGTCATTTTACAAATTCGGTCATAAACATATAAATAAACTTCTATGATTATTTGAAACTCTGAAATATTTTCTTAAAACTGAACTCTGAAAAATTGGAGTTTCTCGCATATGAACTCTTAACAAACTTGTGTGACATTATTTTCATCATAAGAACTTTAACAACTCGTATGACATTACTTTCATCATAAGAACTTTTAACAAACTTTCTAAAAATCTCGAAAATTATTTTCCCTATAAGAAACCTTTAATTCCAAATCGGCCTCTTTTTTCCAAATGTTCGGTTATTGAAAACAGGCAAAGGTTGTCCGTAGAGTTTACCTGGAAATGCTGTGACACAAACACGATATTTTCTAAAAAAAAATTTAAGATTTTCCTACTTATTTTCCTCATAAGAACGCTTAACAAACCTCTAAAATCTCAGAAATTATTTTCCTCATAAAAATTCCTTAATTCCAAATCTGTGACTGCCTAAATTCACCAAGAAACCCTAAAGCGCTACACGTGATATTTGAATTTCTCCCATAAGAACTTTAACAAACTCCGGCGCAGGTTTATGGAGGTCACGGCTTCTGAGGTTTGCCAATAGCGAGGTGTCCCAGTCATCTCTGCTGCTGGAGCTGAAGGCATCGAGGAGGCCTGTCTCTGTGGTCGCATCGTCCTGGCACGTTGTGGCTGTGGGTCTAAGAGAACAGAATTAGGATCATGGTTGAGTACAGGGGATTTTTGACGGGGGTATTGGAATCTCAGAGGAGCTTCGTTCTGGTGTAGTAGACGCTCTCCTGTGGGAGGGGTGTTTCTTTGACCCGTTTTTTTAGGTGGAGTTTTTTCACAGGGGGAGGATGGTTTGGACTTCTTCCCTTGGCCGCTGCGGGTGCTATCTGCCGGCATTTTATGTTTTCTTTGTGAACAAGAATATAAGTTGGAATTTGTTTGAAACCCCCGAGACATATAGTATCACAAATCACACGTATGGAGAAAAAAACACTTTGTTGTAGTATCTCAGGTCCTCCCGTTTGAATGGCTTTTTTTGTTTTTAAGAAATTCTGGGTGGAAGATTTGTGCAAGAAAATAGCGTCTACTGGGGTTACCCGGGACCTTGTATGATGTCTACTCTAATATTACTTAGGGGGGGAGGTTTCTTTTACGTTAACCCGGTTTTGTATCTCAGGTGCATAGGCTTGCCCTCTGTTTTTCAAGATCGTAGGCTGCCCTTCCAGAGGAGATAGCAAGACTTCGGGGACAATTAATTGTTTTGTGGGGCTGGTAAAGCCCACTACTCATCAGTCCGAATGTCTGCTGAGGTTGTGTTAAGGTAAACTGATATAAATATGATCTTCATGTTTTATATTATTCAATACAGAAAAAAAAATAATTTAGAAATAAATGCAAGACTATTCAATCCTAGGATATATGTAAACCAGCCACTCTGGAGTATCAATACATAGAGAATGACTTTATTAAAAAAAATGCAATACTATACCATAAATTCTTATCAACCAGGCATTTTAGTGTCAATACATATAATGACTTAAAAGCAAAAAAAATTGCGGAGTGAATTCACTCTGGAATGAATAACTGTGGAATGAATTCACTCTAGAATGAATAAACTGCAGAATGAATTCATTCTAGAATGAATAAACTGCTGAATGAATTCACTCTAGAATGAATAAACTGTGGAATAAATTCACTCTAGAATGAATAAACTGCAGAATGAATTCATTCTAGAATGAATAAACTGCTGAATGAATTCACTCTAGAATGAATAAACTGCGGAATAAATTCACTCTAGAATGAATAAACTGCGTAATGAATTCACAAGCCTCGTGAATTAAGGCAGAATCATACCAAATAAATAATTACTAGTGACTGAACCAGCAATATAAACTTTTTGAATAAGCAGTCCATAAATATATGGAATCAGAATATATCCATACTGACAGCACGCAAAATACTGCAGAGCATACTCACTCACACATCAGTCTAAGCATACTACGTTAACAGGTCATAATTAATGTGGATTTATTAGCCAATGTTTACTGTATCTGTGTGCAGGCATGTTCCTGCACGGCCGTGGGCCGGTGCATATATAATCCACTCATATTTACAGCATCCTACTCTATCTAACACCAGGCACCATGCCAAACTAAACTCGGAATAATTAAGTGCATAATGGACAAAGACCGCCTCTCCATCCCAGGGAATTAGGGTCGTTACACCATTATCAAAATAATGGTGTAACAACTCTCTCGTTACACCATTAGTGCGTCTCTCCCATCACGGGCTGCCGCCATTCCAATATTGTGATATATTATTATAAACACTCCTGTCTGCGTATTTTACTCTAATAGATCCTGTATTAGGCTTCAACATTTAATACCATTTTTCATTCATCATTTTAAGCTACGGGATGGACATAGGAAAGTTTCTCTAATACACAGTATATCAATATATTGTTTATCTCAATATTTCTGCAGGAACACCACACTCACACTCTGCTAATGTCATGACTATTGCTTAAGTGAGCATCGCAATCCCCTCCCTGGATTATTTTTGATGGATGTGTACTGAACTTATTACCAGACCGTTGCTGGACGGTAGAGCGACGGTTTCGCTGTATGCAGGTCGGCGTTCAATCCCCGACCGTCCAAGTGGTTGGGCACCATTCCGAGTCTCGTCGTGGACGTGGTGGTGAGCAGACGTGTTTTGATTCGCTCTGCTACTGGTATCTGGTGGGTGGACGTGTTTGTCGTCGCTGTTGGCCTACGTGTTGACGGATGGGCGGATAACAGTAGTGTGGATGACGGTCCACAGACGATATTTTTTTTTTGGGGGGGGGAAATATCGTGTGTAGACCATCGAGGGTTTCAGGTAAATTTAGAAATATCGTGTGTAGACTGTCGGGGGTTTTAGGTGAATTTTGCTAGTCACAGATTTTGGATTAAGGATTTCTTATGAGAAAAATAATTTCTGAGATTATAGAATTTTGTTAAAAGTTCTTATGATGAAAATAAGTTCATACGAGTTTGTTAAAGTTCTTATGAGAGAAATTCAAATATCGTGTGTAGCGCTTTAGGATTTCTTGGTGAATTTTGGCAGTCGCAGATTTGGAATTAAGGATTTCTTATAAGAAAAGTAATTTCCGAGACTTCAGAAGTTTGTTAAGCATTCTTATGAGGAAAATAAGTAGGAAAATCTTAAAGAAATTTTTTAGAAAATATCGTGTTTGTGTCACAACATTTCCAGGTAAACTCTACGGACATATGTTGCCTGTTTTCAACATCGTAAATTTGTGTCTGTGGCACAGGGTTTTCAGGTAAATTTAGAAATTCGTGTTTGTGAGTCAGGCGTTTTTCAGGTAAATTTGGGCAGTCACAGATTTGGAAGTAAGGATTTCTTTATGAGAAAAAATAATTTCCGAGATTTTAGAAGTTTGTTAAAAGTTCTTATGATGAAAATAAGTTCATACAAGTTAAAGTTCATATGGGAGAAACTCAAATTTTTCAGAGTTCAGTTTTAAGAAAATATTTCAGATATTTCATATAATTATAGTAAGTAAGTAAATCATAGAAATTTATTTATATGTTTATGACCGAATTTGTAAAAAGACCGTTTTCAGAGAATATTGTCTTAGATGTTTTGTTAAGGAAAACAGACAACTTAGCCATAACACTTAGTTTTATATCCATTTACAGCTATTTCACCTGTAAAGACCAAAATTGATCAGAGCCCAGTTATAGACAGAATTTCGTCAGAGACCAGTTTGTGCCACAAATTCTTCAGAGACCAGTTTGCTAGCAAAATTAGTCAGCGGCAGTTTTAAGCTCAAATTTCATCAGAGTCCAATTATCAACAGAAATTCGTCCTTCTTTCCTTCTTTTACTTTGTTTCTCCTACTCCTTCTAACCCTCCTTTTCTATCTCTCTCCCTTACTCTCTCTCTTCCTCCCCCCTCTCTCTCACTCATTTGCTCAAATGCTCTCTTGTTTCTCAAATTAAAGTCTTAATGCTCCCATTCTCTCACCCTCACTCTCATTCACTTAGTTTTTCTTTTTCTCAAATTCAAGTCTTAGTGCTCCCAAGCTCTTCCTCCCCCTCTCTCTTACTCTTTTCTCCTCTTTTCATTCTCTCACTCCCTTGCTCTCTTGTTTTTTCGCAATTTCAAGTCTTAGTAGATCTGATTCTTTACTATTGTAATTTTATTATTACTAAGATAAAGAATGAACTTATATGTGAAAACAAAGTAAAAGAAGGAAAGAAGGTTAAGTGGGATGGTGGGTTTGGGTAAAAATATACAAAGGAGAAACAAAACTACATCTGAAAGGTTATGAAAAGGATAATATATTCAACAAATACGTCAAAAACACAATAAACTACATCTGAAAGGTTAGGTTAAAGGGTTGGGGAATAAGAACATATGATAGAACCTACTAAATACACTAAGATTACAAGAGGTTAGGTTAAGGGGCTGGGGAATTAGAATAAATGATAACAAACATAATAAATACAACTTATGAGCAACTTGATGAACTTTAACAAATAACCCTTGATCTGCAAAAATGACCATTTGAGAAATTAGCCCTTGAAACGAGTGAATTCCCATATATAACAAAAATCCTTTGAAATGGTTAAACACCCAAACTTAAACAAATAACACTTGAAATGCAAAAATGTCCATTTGAGAAATTAACCCTTGAAATGAGTAAATGAATAAGAGACAATGATTGACGAAACACAAAAGACAAGCAGGAATAATTATGTAAGTTAGATCATGTCTGGTTGGACTAGATAAGTTAGGATACATCAGTTTGGGAATGTAAGATTAAGTTAGGCAAGATAGGTAAGTTAAGGTAAGTTAGGTTAAGCAGGTTAAGTTAGGTAAGGTAGGTAAGTTAGGTTAAGCAGGATAAGTTAGGTTAAGTTAGGCATGATAGGTAAGTTAAGTTAGGATAGGTAAAGTTAGGTTAAGCAGGTTAAGTTAGGTAATATAGGTAAGTTAGGTTAAGCAGGATAAGTTAGGTTAAGTTAGGTAAGATAGGTAAGGTAAGGTAAGTTAGGATAGGTAAAGTTAGGTTAAGCAGGTTAAGTTAGGTAATGTAGGTAAGTTAGGTTAAGTTAGGTAAGTTAGGTAAGATAGGTAAGGTAAGGTAAGTTAGGTTAAGCAGGTTAAGTTAGGTAAGGTAGGTAAGTTAGGTTAAGCAGGATAAGTTAGGTTAAGTTAGGTAAGTTAAGTAAGATAGGTAAAGTAAGGTAAGTTAGGTTAAGCAGGTTAGGTTAGGTTAAGTTATGTAAGTTAGGTTAAGCAGATTAAGTTAGGTAAGGTAAGGTAAGTTAGGTTAAGTTAGGTAGGGTAGGTAAGTTAGGTTAAGCAGGTTAAGTTAGGTAAGGTAGGTAAGTTAGGTAATGTAGGTAAGTTAGGTTAAGCAGGATAAGTTAGGTTAAGTTAGGTAAGTTAGGTAAGATAGGTAAGGTATTGTAAGTTAGGTTAAGCAGGTTAGGTTATACAGGTTAAGTTATACAGGTTAAGTTAGGTAAGTTAGGTAAGATAGGTAAGGTTAGGTTAGGTTAGGTAAAGTTAGGTTAAGCAGGTTAAGTTAGGTAAATGTAGGCGAGTTAGGTATGATAGGTAAGGTAAGGTAAGTTATGTTAGGATAGGTAAAGTTAGGTTATGCAGGTTAAGTTAGGTAAGATAGGTAAAGGTAAGGTAAGTTAAGTTAGGATTGGTAAAGTTAGGTTTAGGAACGTTACGTTAACTAAGTAACATTGGGTGGAGAGGATAGGTTACGTAGGTTTGAGCAGTGTAGTTCAGAGAATAGTTTTAGGGTAAAGTGACCAAGAAAATATATTTTAACAGAAGTGCAGGTTTGGTATGAAAAGCTGAACTAGTTACATTTTGGAGAGAAATTTTATGACTGAAGATCTCTTAAAGAATAACATGATGGAAGAAGGAGAGTTTCTTTGATGAACGAAGGCATCTTAGAGAACAACTTTTTGGAGAACGAAGGCTAATTAGAGATCACTTTGATGACTCTGAGAATAACTTTGATCAACGAAGGTGGATTGGAAAGTTTCTCTAATGAACCAAGGTGACTTAGAGATTAACTTTTATGATTTAGAGAACATCTTTAATGTCTTAGAGAACAACTTTGATGAGTCCGAGAATAACTTTTATGCCTTAGAGAATAACTTTGATGAGCAAGATTAACTTTAGATGTCTCCGAGAATAACTTTTATAACATAGAAATTAACTTTAATGAACAAATTGAGTTAGAGAATACCTTTTGATGACTCCGAGAATAACTTTGATGACTTTGAGAATGTCTTTGAGAACATGAGTAGTATTTTGTTAGCACGGAGAATAACTTTTTGATGACATAGAGAATAACTTTTTATGTCTTAGAGAAGAACATTGATGGCTTAGAGAGAATTTCTTTGATGAACGGAAAGTTACTTAGAGAATAACATTTCATGACTGAGAATAACTTTTATGAACGAAGATGTCTGAGATTAACTTTGATAGCTCAGAATAATTTTTGTGGACATGAGAATATCTTTGGATAACTCTGAGAATAACTTTGATGTCTTTGAAACAACTTTGATGTACGAGAGTGAGTTAGAGATTACCTTTGTTAACTCGGAGATTAACTTTGATGAACGAGAAAATACTTTTGATGACATCGAGAATAATTTTGATAGCTCTGAGAATAACTTTTATGCCTCTGAGATTAATGAACGAAGATGTCTTAGAAAGTTTCTCTGATGAACGAAAGGTTACTTAGAGAATAGCATTTTGATGGCTGAGATTAACTTTTTGATGACTGAGAATAACTTTGAGGATGCGAGTAAATTTTTGAGTGTTTGAGAGTGTCTTTTGATATCTCGAAGAGTGCCCTTGAAGTCTTAAAGGATGTTTTTGATGTCTCAAAGGATGTCTTTGAGTGCAACTTTGATGTCTTTGAGTAAGTCCTTGATGTCTCGAAGAGTGTCTTTGATTTCTCGAAGAGTAACTTTGGTGACACTGAGAGTGTCTTTGATGTCTCGAAGAGCACCTTTGACTATATTTCTTACTTAACGACATATAATTTTAGTTAGGAACAATGATGAATATGACTATTTTAGCGAAGTGAAAGGTTACTTTAGTTAAGAACAGTTTTGGAAAGAGGCTACACATGACTATTTTAGATGAGAGAAGTGATATTTCATTTAAGAAATGACAGGGAAACATGATGAAGTAACTATTTTTTAGTTGACTGACGAATACTTTTAGTTAAGCAAAAAAAAAAACAAAATATGATGAGGGAGACTATTTTTGTGCTCCCCAAAGTATAATGTCAGTTAAGAACAGCGATGAAAGATATCTTTGGTTATTTTTTCCTACTTGACGAAACATAATGGCTGTTACGAAATGATGAACAAGACTATTTTCAATTACTTGACGACGGATAAAGTTAGTTATGAACAGTATTGGAAACGTTTACTTTGACTATTTTTTGCGAAGAGAAAGATTATTTTAGTTAAGAACAGTGATAGTAAGATTCCTTTGACGATTTTTAGCTAAGAGAAAGGTTGTTCTAGTTAAAAACGGTGTTGAATGAGAATAATCCTGACTATTTTTTTTGGTTGATTGGATAATAAGTTTAGTTGAGAAATGACGAAAGTGACTATGTTTTAGTTGTTTGGCGAAAGATTTTTAGTTAAGAAGTTACAATAAAGGTTTGTCTTTGTAAATTTGGAACTGAATAAAGTGCAGATTTGTTTAAGAACAGGGTTGGTAGAACTATTAAGCTGACTACGAGAATTACTTTGACATAGTTTTGCAAATAAAAACTGGGTGACTAAAATTGTTGAGGGAACTGTATTGCAGTATAATATTATTTGGCAAAGAACTAGTTAGTGAATGGAAGAAACAAATTGGTTTAAAGAAACAAAGAACATAAAAAATTGAGGTTAAGTAGGGGAATGAACACAGTGAACATACGGTGAACACAAAAAACATGTAAGAAAAAAGTTGATGAATAGAGTGAACATGCAGGGAATATGAACTTATAGAGAATATGAACTTATAGAGAATATGAAGACATGATAAGGAACATAGGGAATACAGAGAATGAACACTGAACATGTGAAGAACAAGCTAAGAACATTGAGAACATGAATATTGAGTATAAAAGTTATACAGAGAACATATGAACATATGAAAAGATGACAAAGAACATAGTGAACATACAGGGAAAATGGTAGAAAAAATTTGAACTGAGCATGCTGTGAACATTTGTAGAACATAGAGTGAACACAGAAAACATGGAAAAAATGTGAAGAACACAGCTGAATATAGAGAAAATATGCAAATACAGTTTGATTATTGAAGGTTTGGATACGTTGGGGATGAGAAGGTAAGGGAGGGAAAGGGTAAGGTGATTACGCTGATAAAGAGATAGGCTGGAGAGGGACTTGATCGGATATAATTATGTTCGATGATTTAAGGCTGAGGAAATGGAGCTTGGCTAATGCCCTGATTAATTTTACTACATTAGAAATAAGGTGATCTTAAATCTCAGGTGATTTAGTTGGAAAATAAAGAACTTGTACAAAATGAACTAAGCTGGGGGACAAGAGTTGAAACTTGATAACTGAACTGGCTTTTATTTACTATGTCTGAAAATGTAGTTGGGTGTTTAAATCTCAGGGGGATTTGGACTGATAGTAATGAATTTACGGGAGTGAACTTGGACAAAGGACAAAAGCTAGAGTTTTATAATTATTTACATCATATTTACTATGTCTGAAATACAGAGGGTAAAAATTTCAGGGAAACTGATGGGTTATTTACAAAGATACGAGAGAGAACTAAGGTGGGGACGAGAGCTGGAGCTCGTTAACTGTTTTGATCTTATTTACGGTGTCTGAAATACAGAGGGTAAAAATTTCAGGGGAATTGATAGAATATTAGCAAAGACTTGAGGGGGGAGTAGGGTGGGGGACGAGAGCTGGAGCTCAGTAACTGACTTGATCTTATTTACTACGACTAAAAAAAGACTGTTTAAAATTTCAGGGGGATTGGACTGCTAGTAGCGAAAATGTGGTCTCTGTCAAATTTGGGTCTTCAATTGGACTCTGATTAATTTCGATCAAGAACTGGACTCTGATGAATTTTGCTCTCAAAGTAGACTCTGGCGAATTTGAGCTTAAACTGGACTCTGACGAAAATTGGGTATAAAATGGACTCTTGTCAAATTTTCACAGATTACAGGACTCTGACGAATTTTGCTAGAAAACTGGACTCTGACGAATTTCTGTTGATAATTGGACTCTGATGAAATTTGAGCTTAAAACTGTCTCTGACTAATTTTGCTAGCAAACTGGACTCTGTTCATTTTTAGGTATAAAATGGACTCTGACGAAATTCTGTCTATAACTGGGCTCTGTTCAATTTTGGTCTTTACAGGTGAAATAGCAGTAAATGGAAATAAAACTAAATGTTATGGCTAAGTTGTCTGTTTTCCTTAACAAAACATCTAAGACAATATTCTCTGAAAATGGTCATTTTACAAATTCGGTCATAAACATATAAATAAACTTCTATGATTATTTGAAACTCTGAAATATTTTCTTAAAACTGAACTCTGAAAAATTGGAGTTTCTCGCATATGAACTCTTAACAAACTTGTGTGACATTATTTTCATCATAAGAACTTTAACAACTCGTATGACATTACTTTCATCATAAGAACTTTTAACAAACTTTCTAAAAATCTCGAAAATTATTTTCCCTATAAGAAACCTTTAATTCCAAATCGGCCTCTTTTTTCCAAATGTTCGGTTATTGAAAACAGGCAAAGGTTGTCCGTAGAGTTTACCTGGAAATGCTGTGACACAAACACGATATTTTCTAAAAAAAAATTTAAGATTTTCCTACTTATTTTCCTCATAAGAACGCTTAACAAACCTCTAAAATCTCAGAAATTATTTTCCTCATAAAAATTCCTTAATTCCAAATCTGTGACTGCCTAAATTCACCAAGAAACCCTAAAGCGCTACACGTGATATTTGAATTTCTCCCATAAGAACTTTAACAAACTCGTATGAACTTATTTTCATCATAAGAAACCTTAACAAACTTCTATAATCTCAGAAATTACTCACTTATAAGAAATCCTTAATCCCAAATCTGTGACTCCCCAAATTTGCCTGAAAACCACTTATAACCACCCAATCCCACTCATATACTTGTCCAACCCGCGCTTGAAACAATCGAGGGACCCCACCTCCAGCACGTTACGCGGTAATTGGTTCCACAAATCATCAACCCTGTTACTGAACCAGTATTTACCCAAATCTTTCCTAAATCTAAACTTATCCAATTTATACCTATTGTTTCGTGTTCTGTCTTGTGTTGATACTTTTAATACCCTATTAATATCCCCTTTGTTATGTCCATTCACCCACTTGTAAACCTCTATCATGTCACCCCTAACTCTTCGCCTTTCCAGTGAATGCAACTTAAGCTTTGTTAATCTTTCTTCATATGAAAGATTTCTAATTTGGGGAATTAACTTAATCATCCTACGCTGGACACGTTCAAGTGAATTTATATCCATTCTATAATATGGCGACCAAAACTGAACTGCATAATCTAAATGGGGCCTAACTAGAGCAAGATATAGCTTGAGAACCACACCGGGTGTCTTGTTACTAACGCTGTGATTAATAAATCCAAGTGTCTGATTTGCCTTATTACGAACATTTATGCATTGATCCTTTGCTTTTAAATTCTTACTAATCATAACTCCCAGATCCCTTTCGCAATCTCAACACCATCTAGCTCGTATCTTGTAACTCTATCACCATTACCTAACCTCAGAACTTTACATTTATCAGCATTAAACTGCATCTGCCAATCCTTTGACCATTTCAAAACCCTATCTAGATCAACTTGAAGTGATAGTGAGTCCTCCTCCGAATTAATTTCCCTACCGATTTTCGTATCATCGGCAAATTTGAAAATGTTGCTACTCAAACCTGAATCTAAATCATTTATATATATTATAAACAACAGAGGTCCCAGGACAGAGCCCTGAGGCACCCCACTTACAACATTTTCTCACTCTGACTTGACTCCATTTATACTAACTCTGTTTCCTTTGGTATAGCCATGCCCTAATCCAGCTTAATATAGCACCCCCAATACCATAAGACTCTATCTTTTTAATCAGTCTTTCATGTGGCACTGTATCAAAAGCTTTGCTAAAGTCAAGGTACACAACATCGCAATCCTTACCACTATCAACTGCCTCAACAATGCTAGAATAAAAAGATAACAAATTTGTTAAACATGAACGGTCATTTATAAAACCATGTTGCGACTCAATTATTAATTTATGTTTTTCAAAATGAAGACGAATTTTATTTGCTATTATAGATTCGAGTAACTTTCCCACAATAGACGTTAGGCTAATTGGTCAATAGTTAGACGCAAGTGATCTATCTCCTTTCTTAAAAACTGGTATCTCATTAGCAACTTTCCAAAACTCTGGCACTCTGCCTGACCCTATTGATTTATTAAATATGGTTGACAGTGGGTCACAAAGCTCCTCTTTGCATTCTTTAAGCACCCTGGCAAACACTTCATTCGGCCCTGGGGATTTGTTTGGTTTGAGTTTTACTATTTGTTTAAGAACATCCTCCCTGGTAACTGCTAAACTCGTCAACCTGTCCTCGTCCCCACCCACATAGACTTGTTCGGCTGAAGGCATATTGTTAAGTTCCTCTTTAGTAAATACAGATACAAAATATTTATTAAAAATACTACTCATCTCTTCATCACTATCTGTTATTTGACCTGTCTCAGTTTTTAATGGATCTATCTTTTGTTGACCAGACCACACACTAGAAATTGAAGGGACGACGACGTTTCGGTCCGTCCTGGACCATTCTCAAGTCGATTGTGATGAGGACAGGTAGGGACAGGCATTAAATAGGCAAGAGAGAGCTGAGGAGGAAAGTAAGGTGTAGGGGATAGTAGTAATGAGAACTGCAGCAGGCCTATTGGCCCATACGAGGCAGCTCCTATTATAACCACCGAAGGAGAAAGTAATAGGAATAAGAAGAGGATAGCAAGGGAGCGTAGAAGACAATGAACAGAAAAAGGGAGAAGAGAGAAAGAAAGAAATGGATGGGGGAAAGCTTATGTTAAGTCACGTTTGTTAGAAAGATTAGAGCATTTCAACGCCTGATCTCCAACAGTCCTTGGGCCAAATACTCTCTCTCTGACTGTGTTACCAACCTTTCGTCCTACTCTCTTTCTAAGCACCAGCAAGAACTTCTTGGTCTTGGTCTGTCTTTTGCTACTTCCCCTGGCCCACGCTGTGGCATTGATCTCATCAGTTCCTTTGACAGGTTTGTCAATTCTAACTCTAGCACTCTTTCGGACCTGTCTGCCTTTAGAGGGGCCCTTATCCCCGTTCTTGACAGCTTGTTTTCTAAAAATAACCACCTTCCTCGTCGCTTCCAGCTTGCCCTTGCCTCCCTGAAATCTAACAACTCTATTCTTATCCTTCCTTCAGACAAAAGCAATTCGGTGGTTGTCCTTGACCGTGAGGACTACCTCCGAAAAGCAGATGTCTTGCTCTCTGACTCTCACACTTATGCTCCTCTGACTTCTAACCCTTTGGATCGCCTCAAAACTTCCTTTAACCGCAAACTAAGACAGCTCTCTAGTCTTTGCCCTCCTGACTTTGATCTCATTAAACGTTTCCGTGTCATCTGCCCTTCTCTTCCTTATTTCTATGGTCTTCCTAAGACTCATAAACCTGGTGTTCCTCTTCGTCCTATCATTTCTTCACGGGGCTCTGTCAGCTATCCTCTTGCCTCCTGGCTCGCTAAAACTCTGACACCTTACCTTGGCACTTTTTCCCCTGCCCACCT
The DNA here is from genome assembly GCF_040958095.1 of Procambarus clarkii. Taxonomy (NCBI): domain Eukaryota; kingdom Metazoa; phylum Arthropoda; class Malacostraca; order Decapoda; family Cambaridae; genus Procambarus; species Procambarus clarkii. Next base: position 25,871,585 of record NC_091184.1, on the reverse strand, counting down.
TCGTCACTCTCAGGACTTCATAGAAAGACTGCGCCTGCAACCCTCTTGTAAAATGCTTAGTCTTGATGTCGACTCTCTGTTCACTAATGTTCCGCTCGATGACGTTCTCTCTTTCCTCAGACAGAAGGCGTCAGAGGGTCTCCTTCCTCTCCCACTTCCCACTGACGTTTTCCTCGATCTCATTAGACTCTGTGTTGAATCTAACTCTTTCTCTTTCAACGGTAAATATTACACTCAAACTTTCGGTGTCGCTATGGGTTCCCCTCTCTCCCCTGTTCTTGCTAATTTCTACATGGAATACTTCGAAACTGTTCTTCTTCCTTCTATTGATACTCGTCCCTCTCTCTGGCTTCGCTATGTTGATGACATTTTTGCTTTATGGCCTCATGACCTTAATCTTTTCCAGCCTTTCCTCGCCTCTCTTAACAATCTGGCTCCTTCTATCCATTTCAAAGTTGAGTGGGAATCTAATTCCCTCCTTCCTTTTCTTGATGTTCATGTTCACAGCTCTGTGTCTGGGTTCTCTTTCTCTGTCTACCGTAAACCCATGCATAGTGGCATGTACATTCACTTCTTTTCCTACCATCCTCTTTCTGTTAAGAAAAGTGTCCTCGTCTCTCTCTTCCTCCGCGCTCTACGCATCAGCGACCCTCAGTTTCTTGATTCTGAAATTGCCTTTATCTACAAATCATTCTCTCGCCTTGGTTATCCTTTGCATTTCATCAACTGTGCCCACTCTCAAGCTAAACGAAATTTCTTTCATCCTAAACCTGCTTCCAACACTAGTAGCACTGTACTATGCCTTCCCTTCATATCTGAACTCAAAACTTTTACCAATACCTTTCGTCCTCTTGACATTAAACTCGCCTTTCGACAAACTAACACACTTCGTAGCAATCTAGTTCACACTGCTCCTCCTGCTTCTAATGCTGCTGGTGTCTACTCTATTTCCTGTTCATCTTGTCCTCTCTGTTACGAACCCGGATCCAGCGTCCGAGCCAGGAGCAGTAACAACTACGCCATCTGTGGGTCAGCTCCCGAAACCCCCGCCAAATGGACGACGACACCTAGTGAGGATAGCGTGTACTGGCCTCGAGGACCAGTTTCCAGTCTGGTTCAGCGCTCAACACCGCCGCCCCTGACCTCTGGTGAGGTGGCGCTCCGACGACAGCGCCATCTATGGACTGGATACGTCAGGTGTTTGCGCCCGAGCCCGTAAGTGAGATGTATTAGTGTCCCGGTTATTGATGACGTGTCTGTTTACAGAGTCGACCTGGGACCACTGTGTTGAAGGTTGAGTCAGTCTACCCGAGGCAGCCAGTCTCCATACTGTGAAGTCTGCTGCAGCTGTTGTGACGTCGTCCCCCCGGAAGAACACTGTGGTGTGTTAGCCTGCCAGTGGAGTGGCAGTGAAAGGATTTACCCGGGATCGACTGTTGGAGACGATAATCCACTGGGGTATTACGGACAGGAGGGTGATTTGTGATATCACACGAGACTCCTGTCTAGGGCATACCCCTTATATCGTCCGTGGAGTGGCCGTACCAGCCTTGGTGGCTCAGTACCTGCCAGCAGACCTGCTGGACGTGTGGTTGACGGCCTCCACGACGGTGCCCCCAGTGGACCTGTGTTTTGGCTGACCTGTGGCCAGGGTAGGCTCGGCATTCTCAGAAGACACGTCTTGAGGCCACGAAGAAAGCACCGCGGACTCAGCACCTAGCTTCTTGATCAAGAGTCTTCAGCAGAAGACTAGATTGTGCATGATCCCCTTGTAAAGTGTTAATACCCCTCCCCCTTGTGTACTCTTTTATTCTATATATTTAATCGGTGATGGTGAACATTATAATATTAAGTTCTTAACTTTCTTTCCCTACTCCCTTTTAAGTTACTTGCGTCACGGATCTCATCCCTTGATAGCCACTACTGGCTTGGGAACGGATACATACATCTTCCTCTAACAACATCAGAGTGAGAACCCCGTTGCGTCCCGAGAGGGCCGTAACACTCTCCAATACTTTGGCGAAACTGGCCGTACACTGAATGACAGACTTAAAGAACACAAGAGAAGTGTTATGTCTGCAGACACTAACAATGCTCTCTTCTGCCATGTGAGGGATTCTAATCATCTCATTGATTGGTCTTCCTCCAAAATAATCTTTCCTGCCTCTACTCTACACAGACGCCGTCTTGTAGAATCGGCTCTTATTAACAATGTACCCAACATGAACTTGAGTCCTGGCTTTGTTGCTGTGGACTCTTCCCTTTCACAGTATATACTCAAATGCTCTAATCTTTCTAACAAACGTGACTTAACATAAGCTTTCCCCCATCCATTTCTTTCTTTCTCTCTTCTCCCTTTTTCTGTTCATTGTCTTCTACGCTCCCTTGCTATCCTCTTCTTATTCCTATTACTTTCTCCTTCGGTGGTTATAATAGGAGCTGCCTCGTATGGGCCAATAGGCCTGCTGCAGTTCTCATTACTACTATCCCCTACACCTTACTTTCCTCCTCAGCTCTCTCTTGCCTATTTTATGCCTGTCCCTACCTGTCCTCATCACAATCGACTTGAGAATGGTCCAGGACGGACCGAAACGTCGTCGTCCCTTCAATTTCTAGTGTGTGGTCTGGTCAACATACTTCAGCCACGTTATTGTGACTCATCGCCGACCTATCTTTTCCCTAGTCTTAGTACGATATAACTGAAAAAACCCTTTAGGATTTGTCTTTGCTTGCCCTGCTATGCGAACTTCATAGTTTCTTTTTGCTTTCCTTATCTCTTTTTTAACATTTCTAACCAGTTGTACGAATTCCTGTTCTAAAGTGACCTCCCCATTTTTAATCCTTTTGTACCAAGCTCTCTTTTTACCTATAAGGTTCTTCAAATTCTTTGTTATCCACTTTGGGTCATTAGTATTCGATCTATTCAATTTATATGGTATACTACGTTCCTGCGCTTTGTTTAGAATATTCCTTAATAAGTTATATATTGAATCCACATCTAAATCCTCATTTAAGTCACCTATCGCTGGGTTCATGTCTCGCTCCAAGACCGGCCCACACCTCATACCCAAGACTTTCCAATCAATTTGACCCAAAAAATTTCTTAGGCTATTAAAATCAGCTTTTCGAAAATCTGGCACTTTAACATAATTTTCTCCTACTGGTCTATTCCATTCTATGCTAAATCTGATTTCTTTGTGATCACTGTTCCCTAGCTCACTCCCTATTTCGATGTCATTAATTTGTGTTTCCCTGTTAGTTAACACTAAATCTAAAATATTATTTTCCTGTGTTGGTTCCTTAATGTGTTGCGTAAGAAAGCAATCGTCAATTAATTCTAGAAAATCTTCTGCTTCACTATTCCCTGTTTTGTTCAACCAGTTTATTCCGCTAAAATTAAAGTCACCCATGACATAAATACTGTTAGATCTAGATGCTCTAGATATTTCATCCCATAGGTGCTTTGCTTCCATTCTGTCTAAATTTGGTGGCCTATATATAACTCCTATTATAATATTATTAGCTTTTTCGTTTAATTCGATCCAAATAGTTTGTGTGTGGCTCAGTTTTGGTTCCCTCTTTGAGACTACATTTCAAATTGTCCCTAACATATATGGCTACTCCACCTCCTCGTCTAATACATCTATCTGTGTGAAATAGTTTAAATCCATTTATTTGATATTCAGCTAATAGTTCTCTATTTTCTACATTCATCCACGTTTCGGTAAGTGCAATAATATCTATTTTTTCTGTGCAGACAAGAGCATTTAATTCGTTAATTATATTTCTTAGACTTCTACTGTTAGTGTAATATACCCTAAGTGAATTGTTATTTTGAGGCCCTTCTCTTTCCCTGATCATTTTGCCAATTCCTTTCTCCCACAAACACATACTGTTATTACCTCCTTCCTCCAAATCAATTCTCATACCTCTATCTACAAACAGTTTAAACCCAAACAAACACCTCTAACCACTTCTTCCAACGAGTTCGCAACAGCAACAACCCCAGCTCTCGATAGACGCACCCCATCACGAGCATACATTTCATTTCTTCCATAGAAGTGTTCCCAGTTGTCTATGAAAGATATTGCATTTGATTTGCAATATCTTTCCAGCCGGCAATTGACACCAAGTGCCCTCGATATCCATTCATTTCCCATTCCCTTTCTTGGAAGAATGCCACATATGATCGGGATTCCTCTCTTGCTCCTAACTAATTCTATGGCTGTTTTATACCTCTGAATCAGTTCCTCACTCCTAACACGACCAACATCATTTCCTCCCACGCTAATGCAAATAATGGTATTGTTCCCATTTCCAGCCATAATATCATTCATGTTGTTTATAATAGTTAGCAAATTTGTTAAACATGAACGGCCATTTGTAAAACCATGTTGCGACTCATTTATTAATTTATGTTTTTCAAGATGGAGACGAATTGTATTTGCAATTATTGATTCAAGTAACTTTCCCACAATAGACGTTAGGCTAATTGGCCGATAGTTTGACGCAAGTGATCTATCTCCTTTCTTAAAAATTGGTACCACATTAGCTACCTTCCATGACTCTGGCACTCTGCCTGACTCTATTGATTTATTAAATATGGTAGACAGTGGCTCGGAAAGCTCCTCTTTGCATTCTTTAAGCACCCTGGCAAACACTTCATCCAGCTCTGGGGATTTGTTTGGTTTTAGTTTTTCTAATTGTTTAATTACGTCCTCCCTGGTAACTGCTAAACTAGTCAACCTGTCCTCATTCCCACCCACATAGACTTGTTCGGCTGAAGGCATATTGTTAAGTTCTTCTTTAGTAAATTAATTCTTCTTTAGTAAACTGCTAAACTGAGTTTAGCAGTTACCAGGGAGGATGTTCTTAAACAAATACTAAAACTCAAACCAAACAAATCCCCAGGGCCAGATGAAGTGTTTGCCAGGGTGCTTAAAGAATGCAAAGAGGAGCTTTCCGAGCCACTGTCTACCATATTTAATAAATCAATAGAGTCAGGCAGAGTTTAACGTTTTAGAGTTTCATGTTTAACAAATTTGTTATCTTTTTATTCTAGCATAGTTGAGGCAGTTAATAGTGGCAAGGATTGTGATGTTGTGTACCTGTGTACCTTGACTTTAGCAAAGCTTTTCATAAAGTGCCACATGAAAGACTGATTAAAAAGATAGTCTCATGGTATTGGGGGTGCTATATTAAGCTGGATTAGGGCATGGCTATACCAAAGGAAACAGAGAGTTAGTATAAATGGAGTCAAGTCAGAGTGGGAAAATGTTGTAAGTGGAGTGCCTCAAGGTTCTGTCCTGGGCCCTCTGTTGTTTATAATATATATAAATGATTTAGATTCAGGTTTGAGTAGCAACATTTGCAAATTTGCCGATGATACGAAAATCGGTAGGGAAATTAATTCGGAGGAGGACTCACTATCACTTCAAGTTGATCTAGATAGGGTTTTGAAATGGTCAAAGGATTGGCAGATGCAGTTTAATGCTGATAAATGTAAAGTTCTGAGGTTAGGTAATGGTGATAGAGTTACAAGATACGAGCTAGATGGTGTTGAGATTGCGAAAGGGATCTGGGAGTTATGATTAGTAAGAATTTAAAACAAAAGGATCAATGCATAAATGTTCGTAATAAGGCAAATCGGACACTTGGATTTATTAATCGCAGCGTTAGTAACAAGACACCTGGTGTGGTTCTCAAGCTATATCTTGCTCTAGTTAGGCCCCATTTAGATTATGCAGTTCAGTTTTGGTCGCCATATTATAGAATGGATATCAATTCACTTGAACGTGTCCAGCGTAGGATGACTAAGTTAATTCCCCAAATTAGAAATCTTTCATATGAAGAAAGATTAACAAAGCTTAAGTTGCATTCACTGGAAGGCGAAGAGTTAGGGGTGACATGATAGAGGTTTACAAGTGGGTGAATGGACATAACAAAGGGGATATTAATAGGGTATTAAAAGTATCAACACAAGACAGAACACGAAACAATTGGTATAAATTGGATAAGTTTAGATTTAGGAAAGATTTGGGTAAATACTGGTTCAGTAACAGGGTTGTTGATTTGTGGAACCAATTACCGCGTAACGTGCTGGAGGTGGGGTCCTTCGATTGTTTCAAGCGCGGGTTGGACATGTATATGAGTGAGATTGGGTGGTTATAAATAGGAGCTACCTCGTATGGGCCAATAGGCCATCTGCAGTTGCCTTTGTTCTTATGTTCTCTGGTAGTATCTGTGCAAGTGACATCACCACTGTTACCTGCTGTACGTATAAAATCCTTTATTAGATCTTTTCCAAGAATCTAATGACTCTCTCGTTATAGCGGGCAATGAACTAAGTTTGGCAGCTTCCGCCCATTTATCTACGAGACCGTTCGCAATTCCTTGTGGGTCAGGATGTGCAACAAAATTATGCTTTTTACCCCTTACTTTATTTACATCTCGCCAGATTTCCTTCAAGTTTCTGCTACTCCCAACTTTCACTGCAAACTCCTGCCAATACTTGCTCCTAATTTCGTTTCTCTTCTCCCCACACAGCCTAGCAACTGCCAGCATAGCATTCTTCCCTTCCTCAGTCCTAACATTCCTATTCCAATCCCTGCGAGCTCTCCTTATTGTTAATGTCCACCCCTTAAGCAACCTGTCCTGAATATAATTTTCTTTTCTGGGGGGATGCTTTTTTTTATATTAGATGTTCTTCTTTTCAATGTCGTATTAAACACAGCTACCTCCTTAGATCTTCATAAAATACTTCTGCCGAAACTGGTTTATAAGTATCATACCAAGACTTATGTTGGAAATTTCCAACAGTTATTCTCATCCCTAATACAATAGAATGTATTTCCTGTATTAGGCTTCGTACACATCTAATATTCATTTACTAATCCATAATACAACAGGATGTATTTCCTGTACTAAGCGTAATAATTAACTAACACTACTAATATGTAGCTTAGTGTTGTAGAATTTACTGTGTTAGGTTGTGGAACATCATGTAATTTCTCCTAGAATTGTGTAGTGTTGCATCAGCCACTCATGTGGCTGACGCCACATGAGTGGCGCCACATTTTATGCCTGACGCATAAAATTTCCACATGCCTGTAGATTAACACAGATGTAACCATTTACTTACCTTTATTAGGAATAATTATTTAGTAATAGGTTTACTTTTAGTATACAACAGTTTACTGGAATTCCTGTACCCAGCTTGATCGCTGTTCCAGTAAATCATATCATAATCTAACATCATTTCCACCACCAAGCAAGTATTGTTTTATTTGTGCAGTCTACATTAACTGACTTGCACTGTGAGAATTAAAACATCACCACATAAAGTATTTATCTAAACCATCAAGAGTGTTCATAAACGCCCCCTTCCCTATTTAGCTTTAATAAATAAATATAATTTATGCTCGAATCCTCACGGTGAGCTATTGCGCATGTGCGACTTTTGGGAGAGAGGACTCTCGCCATAGTCGATCAACAAGCATGACGGTGCTCCGAAGCGGTCCAACAAATCTTACCATCCAGACGGCATCATAACATCCCTGGATGCTAGATTGAGGACGCAGCTTACCAGAATCACGGACACCAGTTCGACAGGCATTTATACCTCATAGTTTAATTTATTGAGCTCAAAGATTAATATAGGTGGCTATGTCGTGACGCTGCAGGCGTACCAAATATTCCCACGTGAGTGCAACTCCTTTCCCTCCAAATATTTAGATATTACTTTATATGTGTGTGAATACTAGTTTGGGGTGGAAATTACGGAATTATCTTTATTGCAGCATGATGCAACACCCTTGAGGAAGTGTGTGACCGCCATACCCTCACGTGCTCCACGTATCACTATCTCAAACTGTTTCCAGACTGGTGTACAGTGGATTGCATCTACGTCCCTCTGTCACAACTGAGATTTAATCAGTTTTCATTGTAGATAGAATTTAATTATTCAGAGTCCATATATTATGGTTTTACGAACCATGTATTACTTTTATGCATTACTAATCTTTACATTGCAATAGTATTTCTTGCGTTATGTATTTTCTCATTATCTGTGTGTGTGCATATTATACTCATTATTATTATTGCATAATATATGTTACACATAGATTAATCTCATAGAATAACCCCCCCCCCCAAAATGTGTCATGGGAGGCTGGCTCTAGAATTATCTAATTTACAGTAATTTCTTAATAAAATTTATTCACATATAATCATAGATCTATAAGCCACTGATTTTCTCATTTCATTATTCATTCTGGTCCTTCGAGCTATCTTAGAATTAATCATTATTTTGCATTCTTAAAATTATACATTTTATCAGTATTATACTGGAGCCAGAATTCCCCACAACTTAATATGACCAACAAGACCCCTTAATTCTCCTTCACTAAACTCTAACCGTTTCCTCTGAAGGCAGGCATTCTTTTTATCTAGTTTAAGCTGTATTTGTAATGCAAAATGATCACTTAGCATTTCATCCACAGTAAAACAATTTCTCTCTATGCCCTCAGCATTTATCAAATAAGCATAATCTAATCTCCCTCCCCTCAGATGAGTAGGAGAGGGCTCGTCCAGCAGTTGAACATCTTCATGTTCCTGCAAAAACTGGTACCATCTGCATCCATTCCTATTTGCTTTACCCCTTGATCCTAAAGCTGGATGTCTGGCATTAAAATCCCCTACCACAAGTGTATCTTCAGAAAAGAAGGAATCTGGCAAGTATCTTAAATCAAGGGAGCTATCAGAAATGTATAAATTAATGAAATTTAACTCTCGGTCTTGCAATCGAATCAGCAAACTAATACTTTTAATACCTCTATATCTCTGGGGGATTCCAGTTATCTCAATAGGTATGGAACTTTTGACATAACATGAGACTCCCCTAATTCCTCCATTAGCATACAAGTGAAAACCTCTATAATCATTTAGCCTCAGAATACTACCATCCCTATCCCCAGTTTCCTGGAGTGCTACTATGTCAATACTCTCTCTAAGAGTATAATAGTGTACATCCACCGCTCTAGTTTTTAATTCATTAACGTTCCAAGATAATATCCTCACTTTACTTTCATCCATGATTAATAATAAAACTACCTTTGGCCTGTCCGTCACATTCCATGAGATACGAGAGTTTCTTAGACACTCTCTCCCAACACTAACATTTTTGCCTTCTCCTCATTTGCACAACAGCTACTAACATCAAAGGTGATATTATTCATATTTATTTTCTTTATTTCTCTATACCGTTTTACTCTAACCATTGTTTCAACAATTGTCACTACAGAAGGTTGAACACCGCTAACATTACTAGAAAGTTAATTTTCCTGACTATCCTCTATCATCAATACGTCATGTTCTTCCTTACTTTCTTCTATGCACGTTTCACTTTCCATTTCACGTCCTGTTTCACTTTCTATTTCACGTTTTGTTTCACCACCATCTTCACCCCGTCTACCCTTCATAGCTAATTTTTCTAATGCCTCAATCCCTTTGTCTAGTTTTTTTTAGATATTCCAATATTTGAGTACCAACCTCCGAGTTCACTATATTGTCCTGAGCCTTATCTCCACAAGGTTTCATTTTTTTCAACTGCATTTCCTACTTTCCCTAGGCTCACCTTAATTGTCTCCGTTCCTTTCTCCCACACATTGCACATAGGGATTGTCGTTGGCTTCCAGCTGTTTCCTCCATGTTCCTGCTGCACAATCCTTCCTTCCTTCTAGGATACATCTATCCTGCTTGTAGGACCCGTCCTAGAGTCTCTCAGATGAGGCTTCGTGGGGCATAGATAGTAACCAGCATTGTGGCTGCCTCGACAGTTGCAACAAGATGGCAAGACTTTTTCGTTGCTGTTAATCTTGACTCTACACTCTCGTGAGTCGTGTTTAAGTCAGCTTATAGAGTGGGTACCAAATCATCTGGTGCAAACAACAGAAGGATACGCGTGAAGTTGGATAGCTGTTCCCGCAAGTCAGACCTTATCACTGCTGCAGTCGCTAGGAAATCCAAGGTTTATGTGAACGAATGTCTTACCAGATTCAGACAAAATCTCTTATTTAAACTACGTGGAATTCGCAATAGATCCACTGCTATTAAACATTGTTTTGTGCGCGATGGTAAAATAATAGCTAGGAAGACTGACTCTGGAAAAACTTATGTCATAACCACTGAAGCACACCTCACTTCTTTCCTGGATGACTGTGGGATATCAGCTGAATAACCAGAACATAATTTGTAGTCTCACATACAACCAAAGTGTACTTAAGCTCTGCCTTTCCTTTCCAAAGGTGTTTATTTTTATTTTTATTTTAATTTTTACTTTATTTTTTGTTTGTCATCTTTGCCTGTTTTATACTCTTAATTATTTGTTCTTAGTTAATCCCCTTGTCACTAAACCTAGGGCTTTTTATTACCCTGTTAATTAACCATTACTAAGCTAATTATCTTCAAGATCATTTTTTTATGATTATTATTTTTCTTATTATTTTTTATTTTACATTTATATTGTCAGTCTCTACTGATTTTTTGTGTTTTATTTTATGTAACTTCTGTGTCCTCCCTGGCTATCTATTGGATCTTTATTTTACTTCTAAATTGTTACTATTTTATTGTATCTGCTCTTATTCTTGTGTTTTGCTTTATCGTGTATCTTGTATCGTGATCCCTCTGCATCTCTATGCACACTGATATTGATCCTGATCAAAATCTTCTGTCTCATATCTATACCAACCAGCACATTGATCATCATTATTGTAAGTATTTCACAGCACACCAGGCTAAAAACAAACTCCAAAATAGCACCTATCTATCAGTTTATAATCAAAATGTTAGATCACTTGGTAAACATTTTGACGATTTAAATGCACTACTCACAGCACTAGGTACTAACCTATCGTTCATTATTTTAACAGAAACTTGGCTAAATAAAGACTATACCCAACTCTACAACTTAGCTGGTTATAAAGCCATTCATAACTGTAGGCCTAATAAAAAAGGTGGTGGCACAGCTATATATTACCGAGATACATTTATCTGCAACAGTGTTATTAGTGACAGAGATGACTACTGTGAATATACTTTTGCTCAGTTTACAATTAAATCCCTTAAATCCTCTTTGACTATTGGAGCCATCTATAGATTTCCTAATACTAACATAGCTTCTTTCTCAGACAACCTAAGGAATCTTATTATAAACAACAATCTCAACAAAAACCACATCATTCTGGGAGGAGACTTTAATATTGACCTGGGTCAACAAAACTGCTCTCAAGTTGACTATTTCCTTAACAGCATGAACTCCTGTATGCTAATCCCCACTATCACCAAACCTACCCGAGTCACTCAAACATCAGCCACTACCTTGGACCACATATGGACAAACATAACAGCTCCCCTTGTATCTGGTATAATCTACGACAGAACAACTGACCACTATCCTACCTTTCTCATAGCGAACATGGACATAACACCACCAAAAAGCAAGAAATTTTCATTTAGGCTACACAGTGAATCAGCTTTAGACAATCTTACAGAGGCACTTCACAATATTAACTGGGATTCTGAATTCAATAATACCCATGATATAAATTCATTAGCTAACCTCTTCCTCTCCAAAACTCTAAGCCTCTACAACCTTCATTGTCCCCTTCTTACAAAGCATGTAACTGACAAAAGATTAAACAATCCATGGCTCACAAATGGCATTCTCAACTCAATCAACAAGAAACATGAATATGAAAAGAAAGTTAGGATTGGCCTAGTTTCAAAGGAAGTAGCTAAAAGGTACTCATCAATGCTTACCAGTATCATAAGAAAGGCAAAACTTGCATATTATGTGAATAGATTCAATGAAGCAAAAGGCAACATGAAAAACACTTGGAAAACTATCTCTAGTATCCTAGGAACTAAACAACACTCACATAACCAAATAAAACTCTACAAGGATGGGGATATACCGTCAACTGATTTAGAAATGGCAAATGAATTTAATAGTTTCTTTTCATCGGTTGGTGCTAATCTTGCCAGTAAAATCCCACAGACTCAGACACATATTAACACATATCTCTCAGGCAGCTATCCAAACTCTCTTCTCCTTTCACCAATCAGCCCGGCAGATGTTGTGTCCATCATACACTCTCTAAAAACCAAGGCAGGGAACACCAGTGAAATTCCGTCCATTGTGTACAAGAGAGCCTCCCATGCCCTTGCCCCACCCATAGCACTACTGTTCAACAAATCTATAGAGTGTCACACCTTCCCTGATATCCTCAAAAAAGCAAGAGTAACGCCAGTCCATAAAGGAGGCAATCCGGCGGACATAAACAATTATAGACCAATATCAAATCTACCCATTCTATCAAAAATATTTGAAAAAATTATTTACAAACAGCTCTATTCCTACCTCGTAAAATTCGACATACTCAGCCCCTGCCTGTTTGGCTTCCGGTCCCAAAAGAGTACCAATGATGCAATCATTAGTCTCCTTGACATTATCTACTCAGCCCTTGACAAAAATGAGTTTCCGATTGGACTCTTCATTGACCTAAGAAAAGCCTTTGATACTGTTAATCACAACTACCTCTTACTTAAACTCCAGCATTATGGAATCCGAGGCCTTGCCCTTGACTACATCCGATCCTATCTTAGTGACAGACACCAATATGTAACCATCAATGATACAACTTCTTCCACTCTACCAATTACCGTTGGAGTGCCACAGGGCAGCATCTTAGGACCTCTTCTATTTCTTATATATATAAACGATCTGCCTAATGTCTCTAATATTCTCAAACCTATATTGTTTGCTGACGATACTACCCTTATCTACTCAAACCTCAACCCACATACACTAAATAATGTTGTGAATAATGAATTAAAAAAAGTCCACTTATGGATGTCAACGAACAAACTAACATTAAACATCGAAAAGACTTACTACATCTTATTTGGAAGCAAATCATCAAATGCAATTCAGCTACAGATAGACAACATTAACATCAGTAATAAAAATGATGGCAAGTTTCTTGGCCTATTCCTAGACAAGAGACTCAACTTCAGTACCCACATTCAACACATAACTAAGAAAGTCTCTAAGACAGTTGGTATACTCTCCAAAATCAGATATTATGTTCCTAACTCTGCTCTCCTCTCACTATATTATGCACTAATCTACCCCTATCTTAATTATGGTATCTGTGCATGGGGGTCTACCACTGCAAACCACCTTAAGCCCATCATCACACAGCAAAAATCTGCTATCAGAATAATAACTAACTCTGCTTTCAGACAACACTCAGCTCCCTTGTTTAAATCTCTAAACTTGCTAAATATTAACTCCCTCCACACATTCTCTTGTGTCAACTACATTTACAAAACCCTGTTCTTAAATGCAAACCATGCTCTGAAACTCTCCCTGGACAGATGTAATAGGACCCATTATCACCACACCAGAAATAAATATCTCTTTGATATCCCCAGGGTCAAACTTAATCTGTGTAAACACTCTATGCAAATTAAGGGACCTAGTCTATGGAACTCACTCCCTAGTGAATTGAAAAACTGTAAAACTTTTGCCTTATTTAAAAGCAAAACCAAAAAGTACCTAACTTCATCTATTTAGTTTCCTACACTGAGCTTTAAATTTGCTCTGTACCTATTGGTACCCAATCTCCTAATTTTTATGTAATATCAAACAACCTTATCATTGTGTTCATTGCTGTCTTCTTTTATGTGCTAGCCATATGCTGTATTGTGACTACCAATTTTTGTCAACTACCATTCAAGCTGTCATTGCAATCAATCTTATATTGTTTCTGCTGTATTGTGCCTACCAATTTGTTGTCAACTACAATTTTAAGCTGTCATTGCAATCAATCATAGCTACCTATGTGCTTTAATATACTGTACCTATAATTTTCTCTCATCTTTTTTTTTTTCATTCCATGTAATCTGTTATCATTTTTTTTTGTCTATAAATTTTGCAAGTATTTACCTCCTTAAAATTTTCTTAGATTAAGGACCTGCCCGAAACGCTGCGCGTGCTAGTGGCTTTACAAGACTGTAATTACCATAATTGTATCCTCACATTCCTTATGTACATTCTTGTATATGCATAAATATTACCACAATACCGACACCTGGGGTCAAACTGACATTTCCATGTCATACGTCCCCAACGAGAACCATTCATGCATAATATAGGCTCCTCAATGTATTTTGCCACTTTCCTGCAGCCTAGTCCTTGCACAAAAATTCTTTCCCGAGCCTCACCCTTTACCAAGGCAACAACCTTGCTTTGATTTTCACCACGAACACTGCTCCTCTTTGCCCAAACTGTTATGAAACTGTACTTTATGGCTCGTGGCACTTAGCGACAAGAAAATAAATCGTCTAGGGACATGAAATAGACGCTGTAATCTAACTGTGTGCCACCAGTATAAACCCTTCGTAATGAACATGCAAAGAATTAGAATTAAAACCACCAGGAAAAATAATTTACACACACACACACACAAACATATATATATATATATATATATATATATATATATATATATATATATATATATATATCCTAGTCAATAACGGCTTCTCCAATGGTTTCGTCGAAGACATCATAAGAAGGAAAGTGAAAAGCCATGCAACCTCCGAAGAGACAACTAACACAACACCTATACCCCCTATTAGACTATTTTACAGGAACTTCTTTTCCACAGCTCATAAAACAGAGGAAAGGGTCCTGAAAGATATTGTTAATAGAAACGTTATCCCTACAGACAAAAATCAGAGGATACAACTGACGATTTACTATAAAACCAGAAAAACGGCCAGCCTACTCATGAGAAACTCTCCAGACACAAAACAGAACGCTTTAAAAGAGACTAACGTCGTCTATGCCTTCAAATGCCCTCTTGGGGACTGTAAGCTCCAAAAAAAACCAGTATATAGGCGAGACAACAACATCTCTTTCTAGGCGTTTAACGATGCATCAGCAACAGGGCTCCATTAAGGAACATATAATCTCTTCCCACAACCAAACCATCGCCAGAGAAATCCTAGTAAACAACACAGAAATCATCGATAGATACAGCGATAGCAGGCGGCTTGACGTTTGCGAAGCACTACACATCAAGAAGTCAACACCAGCAATCAACAGCCAATTATTGCACAACTATATTCTACCCACCTCAAGACTCCGCTCCAATATAGAAGCATCAAGAAATGTGGACCAATAGGCTTTCTACAAACACTTCTATTCAATACCCATTGTTTCGTGTTCTGTCTTGTGTTGATGAAATTAATACCCTATTAATGCCACCTCTTGTTCTGTCTTGTGTTGATGAAATTAATACCCTATTAATGCCATGTTATAAATAATATGTGTGGGCTTCTATGGGGAACTGGTACTATTAAGGGGTAAGGGTAGTTAGAAGACAGAGTATCAAATATGGGAGAGCTAAAAGGCCCGGCCCCCAAAATAAACTATCCACAGTAGTAATAACTTGCTACTAGACCATATATGTTAGTCTAAGGGTTGATCAATGCGCTCCCACACAGGAAGAAGGGATACTCTGTAATTCATGTACTTATTTATTAACCCCTTAACAACCCCCCATATACACTCACACCAATAACAATAATAATAATAACTTTACCACACTATCTTACGTTAAAAGCCTTGGTCCACGTAGGCAGGATACAAGGTTTACACTAAGAACAAGCTAGGGTAAAGTACTACTGGATAAGCACTGAAGCTGGATGCAGCTTAGGGTAGGGAAACCACGTGGGACCCTAATACAAAACACAACACTTAGGGTTACCCAAAACCCTGCCAAATACTACCCCCAGGTCTCACCAATCGTTACTACCAGAGTAGGTACACTTAATAATGCCCCGTACTTAACTTAAGGGTACAGGAACTTCAGGTAAGGGAAATAAGTAAGAGGAGAAGGGAGAAGAGTAGGGGTGCAGCCACAGAGTAGGTCTCGTCCGCACGAACACCAGCCAGAGAAGGGACCTCCTAGCGACCAGCTAGGCCTCCCATGTCGTGGTGCCGGAAGGAGCCTAATTGATCGTGCAGCTAAGCACATTAAAGATCTTCCCCTATGCAACGTATTGTTACTTTACAAATCATTAGAAAGTATTAGTAAGCAAAGTTGGTGCCTATGTTATTATTTAATAATCAACCCCCAGCTCAGTCTTTAAATGCTCTTTGAGAAACAATAATAGTCTTACGTCTGGCAGGGAAGATACAAACAATTGCCGTTCGAGATGCACTCAACTGTACTACCAGAAAGTTTAATAGCTCAATTTTGACCTCTGGTTTCCACTGGAGAACCCAGGGTCGTAACACTCCTCCCCCCTTCAGAGAAAAAAAAAATGTGACTACTAGAATAGTAGTCATATTTTTTTGTAAGAGTATACAGAGAATAAAAAGAAAAACCATATGACAAACAAAAAATAAATCAAAAACAACAATTTCTCTGCAAGAAAAATACAAAGGAGTTCTCTGAAAGAAAAAAAACATACACAAAAAAAATAAAAGAACAGGGAAGTAAATAAATTGGACACGGAATATTTAATGTCACAGGAGAACCTAAAAAAAAAATAACTAAAGCATGACAGTTGATAAATGGTTTTCTGTGGCTCAGATGAATGTTATTCAGGCAACTGGGACAGAGCGTCGGCTATCACGTTGAGTCTGCCCGGTAGGTGGGTAATGGAAAGATTGAAGTCCTGTAGGTACAATGCCCACCTGAGGATGCGTTTATTCTTACCCTTCATCTGAGTCAGGAAGACTAGTGGGTTATGGTCCGTGTACACTTCCACTATATTACCTGTGAGGTAAACTTCGAACTTTTTACATGTTAACACTAGCGCCAACGCCTCTTTTTCTACCACTGAATAATTGCGTTGCGCCTTGTCGAATTTCACAGAGTAATAATATACTGGGTGTTCCACCTGATCATCCCCAGTTTGCAACAACACTGCACCAGCACCCGAGTCAGACGCGTCAACATGAATTTTAAACGGTCGGTCGAACCTTGGACTAGCAAGCACTGGGGCGGAAGCTAAGATCAATTTCAAATTTTTAAATGCCTCTGCACAGTCTGATGACCACTTAAATTTAACGGCTTTCCGCAACAAGTCTGTGAGAGGAGTGGCAACACTTATTTATTTATTTATTTATTTATTTATGCATATACAAGAATGTACATAAGGAATGTGAGGATACAATTATGGTAATTACAGTCTTGTAAAGCCACTAGCACGCGCAGCGTTTCGGGCAGGTCCTTAATCTAAGAAAATTTTAAGGAGGTAAATACTTGCAAAATTTATAGACAAAAAAATAATAACAGATTACATGGAATGAAAAAAAAAAAAAGATGAGAGAAAATTATAGGTACAGTATATTAAAGCACATAGGTAGCTATGATTGATTGCAATGACAGCTTAAAATGGTAGTTGACAACAAATTGGTAGGCACAATACAGCAGAAACAATATAAGATTGATTGCAATGACAGCTTGAATGGTAGTTGACAAAAATTGGTAGTCACAATACAGCATATGGCTAGCACATAAAAGAAGACAGCAATGAACACAATGATAAGGTTGTTTGATATTACATAAAATTTAGGAGATTGGGTAACACTAGGTACAGAGCAAAATTAAAACTCAGTGTAGGAAACTAAATAGATGAAGTTAGGTACTTTTTGGTTTTGCTTTTAAATAAGGCAAAAGTTTTACAGTTTTTCAATTCACTAGGGAGTGAGTTCCATAGACTAGGTCCCTTAATTTGCATAGAGTGTTTACACAGATTAAGTTTGACCCTGGGGATATCAAAGAGATATTTATTTCTGGTGTGGTGATAATGGGTCCTATTACATCTGTCCAGGGAGAGTTTCAGAGCATGGTTTGCATTTAAGAACAGGGTTTTGTAAATGTAGTTAACACAAGAGAATGTGTGGAGGGAGTTAATATTTAGCAAGTTTAGAGATTTAAACAAGGGAGCTGAGTGTTGTCTGAAAGCAGAGTTAGTTATTATTCTGATAGCAGATTTTTGCTGTGTGATGATGGGCTTAAGGTGGTTTGCAGTGGTAGACCCCCATGCACAGATACCATAATTAAGATAGGGGTAGATTAGTGCATAATATAGTGAGAGGAGAGCAGAGTTAGGAACATAATATCTGATTTTGGAGAGTATACCAACTGTCTTAGAGACTTTCTTAGTTATGTGTTGAATGTGGGTGCTGAAGTTGAGTCTCTTGTCTAGGAATAGGCCAAGAAACTTGCCATCATTTTTATTACTGATGTTAATGTTGTCTACCTGTAGCTGAATTGCATTTGATGATTTGCTTCCAAATAAGATGTAGTAAGTCTTTTCGATGTTTAATGTTAGTTTGTTCGTTGACATCCATAAGTGGACTTTTTTTAATTCATTATTCACAACATTATTTAGTGTATGTGGGTTGAGGTTTGAGTAGATAAGGGTAGTATCGTCAGCAAACAATATAAGTTTGAGAATATTAGAGACATTAGGCAGATCGTTTATATATATAAGAAATAGAAGAGGTCCTAAGATGCTGCCCTGTGGCACTCCAACGGTAATTGGTAGAGTGGAAGAAGTTGTATCATTGATGGTTACATATTGGTGTCTGTCACTAAGATAGGATCTGATGTAGTCAAGGGCAAGGCCTCGGATTCCATAATGCTGGAGTTTAAGTAAGAGGTAGTTGTGATTAACAGTATCAAAGGCTTTTCTTAGGTCAATGAAGAGTCCAATCGGAAACTCATTTTTGTCAAGGGCTGAGTAGATAATGTCAAGGAGACTAATGATTGCATCATTGGTACTCTTTTGGGACCGGAAGCCAAACTGGCAGGGGCTGAGTATGTCGAATTTTACGAGGTAGGAATAGAGCTGTTTGTAAATAATTTTTTCAAATATTTTTGATAGAATGGGTAGATTTGATATTGGTCTATAATTGTTTATGTCCGCCGGATTGCCTCCTTTATGGACTGGCGTTACTCTTGCTTTTTTGAGGATATCAGGGAAGGTGTGACACTCTATAGATTTGTTGAACAGTAGTGCTATGGGTGGGGCAAGGGCATGGGAGGCTCTCTTGTACACAATGGACGGAATTTCACTGGTGTTCTCTGCCTTGGTTTTTAGAGAGTGTATGATGGACACAACATCTGCCGGGCTGATTGGTGAAAGGAGAAGAGAGTTTGGATAGCTGCCTGAGAGATATGTGTCTGAGTCTGTGGGATTTTACTGGCAAGATTAGCACCAACCGATGAAAAGAAACTATTAAATTCATTTGCCATTTCTAAATCAGTTGACGGTATATCCCCATCCTTGTAGAGTTTTATTTGGTTATGTGAGTGTTGTTTAGTTCCTAGGATACTAGAGATAGTTTTCCAAGTGTTTTTCATGTTGCCTTTTGCTTCATTGAATCTATTCACATAATATGCAAGTTTTGCCTTTCTTATGATACTGGTAAGCATTGATGAGTACCTTTTAGCTACTTCCTTTGAAACTAGGCCAATCCTAACTTTCTTTTCATATTCATGTTTCTTGTTGATTGAGTTGAGAATGCCACTTGTGAGCCATGGATTGTTTAATCTTTTGTCAGTTACTTGCTTTGTAAGAAGGGGACAATGAAGGTTGTAGAGGCTTAGAGTTTTGGAGAGGAAGAGGTTAGCTAATGAATTTATATCATGGGTATTATTGAATTCAGAATCCCAGTTAATATTGTGAAGTGCCTCTGTAAGATTGTCTAAAGCTGATTCACTGTGTAGCCTAAATGAAAGTTTCTTGCTTTTTGGTGGTGTTATGTCCATGTTCGCTATGAGAAAGGTAGGATAGTGGTCAGTTGTTCTGTCATAGATTATACCAGATACAAGGGGAGCTGTTATGTTTGTCCATATGTGGTCCAAGGTAGTGGCTGATGTTTGAGTGTCTCGGGTAGGTTTGGTGATAGTGGGGATTAGCATACAGGAGTTCATGCTGTTAAGGAAATAGTCAACTTGAGAGCAGTTTTGTTGACCCAGGTCAATATTAAAGTCTCCTCCCAGAATGATGTGGTTTTTGTTGAGATTGTTGTTTATAATAAGATTCCTTAGGTTGTCTGAGAAAGAAGCTATTTTAGTATTAGGAAATCTGTAGATGGCTCCAATAGTCAAAGAGGATTTAAGGGATTTAATTGTAAACTGAGCAAAAGTATATTGACAGTAGTCATCTCTGTCACTAATAACACTGTTGCAGATAAATGTATCTCGGTAATATATAGCTGTGCCACCACCTTTTTTATTAGGCCTACAGTTATGAATGGCTTTATAACCAGCTAAGTTGTAGAGTTGGGTATAGTCTTTATTTAGCCAAGTTTCTGTTAAAATAATGAACGATAGGTTAGTACCTAGTGCTGTGAGTAGTGCATTTAAATCGTCAAAATGTTTACCAAGTGATCTAACATTTTGATTATAAACTGATAGATAGGTGCTATTTTGGAGTTTGTTTTTAGCCTGGTGTGCTGTGAAATACTTACAATAATGATGATCAATGTGCTGGTTGGTATAGATATGAGACAGAAGATTTTGATCAGGATCAATATCAGTGTGCATAGAGATGCAGAGGGATCACGATACAAGATACACGATAAAGCAAAACACAAGAATAAGAGCAGATACAATAAAATAGTAACAATTTAGAAGTAAAATAAAGATCCAATAGATAGCCAGGGAGGACACAGAAGTTACATAAAATAAAACACAAAAAATCAATAGAGACTGACAATATAAATGTAAAATAAAAAATAATAAGAAAAATAATAATCATAAAAAAAATGATCTTGAAGATAATTAGCTTAGTAATGGTTAATTAACATGGTAATAAAAAGCCCTAGGTTTAGTGACAAGGGGATTAACTAAGAACAAATAATTAAGAGTATAAAACAGGCAAAGATGACAAACAAAAAATAAAGTAAAAATTAAAATAAAAATAAAAATAAGCACCTTTGGAAAGGAAAGGCAGAGCTTAAGTACACTTTGGTTGTATGTGAGACTACAAATTATGTTCTGGTTATTCAGCTGATATCCCACAGTCATCCAGGAAAGAAGTGAGGTGTGCTTCAGTGGTTATGACATAAATTTTTCCAGAGTCAGTCTTCCTAGCTATTATTTTACCATCGCACACAAAACAATGTTTAATAGCAGTGGATCTATTGCGAATTCCACGTAGTTTAAATAAGAGATTTTGTCTGAATCTGGTAAGACATTCGTTCACATAAACCTTGGATTTCCTAGCGACTGCAGCAGTGATAAGGTCTGACTTGCGGGAGCAGCTATCTAACTTCACGCGTATCCTTCTGTTGTTTGCACCAGATGATTTGGTACCCACTCTATAAGCTGACTTAATGTCTCTTGCTTCGATTGAATAATTCAACTTAGTACGCAATTCCTGGATCACGATGGCAGTACAGTCTTCTCTGTCAGTTTCATGGGGAAAATCCTGTGATGAGATGATGACAGAATCAAGGAGCTTAAGTTGGTCTGATTCGTCTTGGGTTGCAGTTTGTTGCTGTTGTAGGGAGTTAAAGTGGTTCTCTAACTTTTGTAACATCTCTTCTTGCTTCTTAGAGGTTTCTGCTGGTTTAAAGTTAGTAACCGAGATCCGAAGAGAGCTTAATTCATGTTCGAGGTGGTCGACTCTGGCAGACAGATCTTGGTTAGCCTTGTGCATGGCCAAAGCATCACTCTGAAGCTTCATTATCAGGTCCGACTGCTCTCGGATTATAGACTTTTGGTCGTCATGTATTTGAGTCAATAATCTGAGCCATGGATTATCAGCGAGACGCTTAAAGTCAGTACATGGGGAGGCAGCTCGTTTAAGTTGCTCCATATGGTTACATAACTGTTGTAAGGCTCGAGTCAGTGATGACGCTTCAATCAGCTGGGAAGGTTTGTTATTGTTGACGCAGGGAGGGTCGGTACTCCCCCCGGTAGCCCCTAAGGGGGAGACAGCCGCATTATTCCTGTTGCTAGCTTGGCTGGTTGGGTTCATCCTGATAGGTGTGCTATCATTCTTTACGGCCTTGCCGAGCTTAGAATTGTTTAGCATGGTAGCAGCAGAGATGTATGCAGCAGATGGGGTAGACTCGTTGATATGGCAGCAGCAAACGTCAGGTTAGCTTCCTCCAGGGAGCAACACTAATGAGGTCGAGATGAGGTAGTAGGTTAGGTTTTGTCGAATATTTCGGTCACATTTAGGTCACTGGGTACTTAGCTGCCTTCTGGGGTTGTTACATCATGTTAGGGATGTTGTGGGCTCAAGGAGCAGCTGATAAAGTTGGAGGGGGAGCAGGGTCGTCAGGAGCGGATGAGCGTTCGAGCGAAAAGTTCTGACAAAAACGTCGATAGTACGCACACATACCGATAAATCTTTGAACGTCCTTTTTAGACTTTAGTACTGGATACTCCAGAATGGCACTGATTTTATCTTGCCGAGGTAACACTTTTCCTTGGCCCACTTCATAACCGAGGTACGTCACTGTGCCTTGGCCAAAATGACACTTTCTAGCATTTAAGGTAAGATTTGCCCTTTTCAAGATTGCAAACAACTGGCGTAACCTAGCTATGTTGTCAGCCCAATTACTGTCAAAGAGCACGATATCATCTAAATACGCCCGACAATTTGACACCTTAGCAAGCAGAGAGTTCATGAGTCTCTGGAACGTGGCAGGGGCATTACGCAAGCCGAACGGTAACACTTGATACTCAAAAACACCCTCGGGTGTCACGAACGCAGTTAGCTGTTTAGCACGTTCAGTGAGTGGGATTTGATAATACCCCCTCGAGAGATCGAATTTCGAAACGTACTTGGCATTTCCGCACTCGTCGATGCAGTCCTCGAGGAGGGGCAGCGGATAGCCATCCACAATGGTCACCTTGTTGAGCTGCCGATAGTCGGTGCATAATCGCCAGGAGCCATCTGGTTTGGGGACCAAAAGGCAGGGAGAGCACCAAGAGCCCTGGCTCGGCCGGATGAGGCCGTGCTGGAGCAAGAAGTCGACCTCCTTCCGTATGATGGCCTTCTTTTCTGGACTCATCCGATAGGGTTGAAGGCGAATGGGAGTGTAGTCCGTCAACTCGACATCATGGCAAATGGCATCAGTCTGGGTCGGGACCTCCCCGAACAGACTGGAGAATTCATCAACCAACGACTGCACCTCTTCACGTTGGGCCATCTGCAAATGGGACAGTCCCTCCTCCACAGCATTCACAGAACTAGAATTATTGAAAATGAGATTAGTTGGGTCCCCAGAACAATCATCTCCTCTCTCACTGGAAATGGAAACATTGGTTAGTGCAATGGGCCTGGGGCCCTGGAACTTCTTCAGTCGATTTACATGTATGAGCATTACCTGGTTACGTTTGTCAGAGTGCCTCACTTTGTATGTGAGGTCCCCAGTCTTTTCTGTCACAATGTAGGGGCCTTCGTACTTGTGGGACATAGTGTTCCCTAGTCGAGGCTTTAATACCAGGACAGGGTCGCCAGGCTGAAATACCCGTAACTTAGATTTAGCATCGTTACATTCTTTCATCTTTTCTTGGGCCTTGCCAAGATACTTTAATGCAGCCGCATTGCAGTCCTTGAGTCTCTGGTGGTGTTGCGCAAAGAAAGCCGAACCTTCAGTTAACGTTACGTTCCCTAACAGATTCTCCTGTAACATTTGCAAGGGTCCACGAACTTTATGGCCAAAGACTAACTCAAAAGGAGAACAACCCAGTGAACTTTGTAATCCCTCTCTAGCCGCAAACAAAACATACGGTAAATTCTCATCCCAGAAGGTGTGGGAACTCTCGCACGATGTCTTCAACATCTGCTTCAGAGTTAGATGGAAACGTTCAATTACCGCCTGACTCTGTGGATGGTATGGGCTGGAAACCTTATGAGTTATTCCATGTTCCTTACAAAATTGCTCAAAAATATCAGACTTAAAATTAGTACCATTGTCAGTTTGCACGACCCGAGGCAGTCCAAAAGTGGAAAAAAATTGCAACATACGAGCAACAACAGTTTTTGCTCGGATGTTCCTTACAGCAAAAGCCTCTGGGTAACGAGTAGTGATACACATCATTGTGATTAGGTAAATATTACCAGACTTAGTTCTAGGTAATGGTCCAACACAGTCCATTACCACATGAGAAAATGGTTCCTCTGGCACGACAATAGGCCTTAGAGGAGCTTTAGGTGGAGTCTGGTTTGGTTTCCCAACCAGTTGACAAACAACACACACATTACAAAATTTTGCCACATCGCTTTTCAGCTTGGGCCAGAAAAAATACTTTAAAATTTTGTGATACGTAATATTAATACCTTGATGTCCCCCCATAGGATCATCATGAGCTGCTGCCAAAACTCTTTCTCTATAGCAGGTCGGCAACATAACCTGGTGGACTACCTCCCACTCATTTGACAAGGGAGCACTCTGTGGTCTCCATTTTCTCATCAAAATCCGATCATTGTAGTAGTACCCAGTTGCTGCGTCTACAATTTCCTCCGTAGAGACAGCTGTCTCATGACAATCTGCAAGAGTGGGGTCAGCTTTCTGTAACTCACTCAAGGAGGCATCTAGGCCTTGGTCAGATGCCATTGGCCGAGGCTCAACAGTGTTCTCCTCCACCTCCCCACTACTCTCTGTAGATGGCGGTGGCAGGCTCTCCACAATGTCCTCGGCCACGTCATCGAGTCGGGCCATGAATGTGTCCGCGAGGTTCACTTGGTTTTCACCACTTGGAAAGCTCCTCGTGACCTCGGGATTTAACACCTTGGCAAGCACAGGGCTGCCCTTACATTTAAGTCCCATAGACCTGGTCACCGCGCACGCAGGGTACACAACATTATCCTCTGCGGCGGGTGGATCCAGGCAAACCTTAGGGGTAGGCAACATAATAGGCAGTCTGGAGTCCCCTACCTTATCCCCTGCTAAATCATTACCAACTATTACATCAACATTAGGGAAAGGTAGGTATGAAGTGACTCCGACTGTACAAACACCCTTGTGGAAATCAGATTCCAGGGTAACCTTATGGAGGGGTACTGCTCGAGTATCACTAGTGACACCCTCGACCAGTACCACCTCTCCAGTGTCGAGAGTGTTGGCACCTTGCAACGCACTCTCTAAAATTAAAGTCTGGATGGCACCGGTGTCTCGGAAGATCACCACGTCCTTCCAGGAAGAACCCTCAGACAAAAGTAGTCTCCCTTTCGATAAGAATGGGGTAAGCAAGTCCAACCACTGTGGGTTGGAGGTCTTACTCCCTAACCCTTCCGAAGGCCTCAAGCCCTGTGTCACAACTAGAGCATTGGGTCTTTTTTCCGGGTACAGTTGCCAACACCGGCTAATATTGTGGTTTGAACGATTACAGTGACCACAAAAACGTCGGGAAGAAGAGACATTACTAACAGAATTACCCTTCGGTTCACCCTTAAGTGCCGTGGGGCTAGACACTTTAACAGGGTTAGTTATGTCTGAAACAGAAGGTGCATTAGGTAAAGGGTTAGAATGAGCTGGTCTGGACTGGCTGTGGGTATAAGTTTTGCTACTCTGTGGGGTATAATTATTTTTATTGGGCCTTTTGCCCGCCAATTGGTAGTTTTCTGCCAACTTGGCCAAATCCCCTATTTTAGAATTTACCTCTACCCTTCCTCTAATGTAATTTGAAACATTCTCTGGCATAATATCTATAAAATACTCCATTAAAATTAAGTTCCTGAGAGCCTCGTATGTTTCGGCTTTCGCCGAGCGAATCCAGCTATCAAACAATCTAATTTGATCACTAACAAATTCAGTGAGCGGTTGGTTGTGAGTAGGCCTAAGGTTGCGATAAACTTGGCGGTGAGCTTCAGGAGTAATTTCATATGCCCGCAAAATACATTCCCTGACTTTATCATATTCGAAACACTCGTCGTCAGGCATGTTTATAAAAATATCTTGTGCTTTACCCCTAAGTCTTCCCTGTAGGATTTTCACCCACTCTTCCTTTGGCCAGTTCATGGACATGGCCAATCTCTGAAAATGGTTGAAAAACCTTTCAGGGTCCGACTCGGAAAATTCAGGCATATTATGCTTTTTCTCATAATGCCTGGGGTTTGAATCCCCGGCAGGTGGAGGTCCAGTGGCATTCGCTCTAATTCTAGCCTCCTCGGTTTTGAGTCTTTGCTCCTCTAATTTTATTCTTGCTAACTCTAGAGCTAATTCTCTATCCTTATGAGCTGCACTTTCTGCTTGGCTAGGCTGGCATAAAGGTGTATCACTTGCCAATAGTTCTTCATCAATACAATGTTGTAATATTTCATTCACCAAAGTCCACTTTTTATCCGCGTCATTTAATTCTAGGCCAAATTCCTTGCCTAACAATACTAAATTAGACTTTGTAAGTCTCTTTATTTCTACTGCTGAAGGCTCCCCTGCCAGTCTCTGCATTTCAGATGACATCACTAACAATTTTAGCTCCCAGCCAAAGAAAAAATTAAAAAATAAAAATTGGAAAAAAACAAAAATTTGCACGGCCCCTAACACAAGGCCACACTAACCTTAATCGTGAAGGGATCCAGCTGGGTGTCCAGTCAGTGCAAGAATGTCCTTTGCTAGATGAGCTGGACCCTAGGCTAGCACACAACCGTTCTGCGGAAAACAAAAAATTTTAATTTTGGCACTCAAGAATCTAATTTTTTACACTTATAATGTTCCTCCCGGACTGGCCAACCACTTGTTATAAAAATATGTGTGGGCTTCTATGGGGAACTGGTACTATTAAGGGGTAAGGGTAGTTAGAAGACAGAGTATCAAATATGGGAGAGCTAAAAGGCCCGGCCCCCAAAATAAACTATCCACAGTAGTAATAACTTGCTACTAGACCATATATGTTAGTCTAAGGGTAGATCAATGCGCTCCCACACAGGAAGAAGGGATACTCTGTAATTCATGTACTTATTTATTAACCCCTTAACAACCCCCCATATACACTCACACCAATAACAATAATAATAATAACTTTGCCACACTATGTTACGTTAAAAGCCTTGATCCACGTAGGCAGGATACAAGGTTTACACTAAGAACAAGCTAGGGTAAAGTACTACTGGATAAGCACTGAAGCTGGATGCAGCTTAGGGTAGGGAAACCACGTGGGACCCTAATACAAAACACAACACTTAGGGTTACCCAAAACACTGGCAAATACTACACCCAGGTCTCACCAATCGTTACTACCAGAGTAGGTACACTTAATAATGCCCCGTACTTAACTTAAGGGTACAGGAACTTCAGGTAAGGGAAATAAGTAAGAGGAGAAGGGAGAAGAGTAGGGGTGCAGCCACAGAGTAGGTCTCGTCCGCACGAACACCAGCCAGAGAAGGGACCTCCTAGCGACCAGCTAGGCCTCCCATGTCGTGGTGCCGGAAGGAGCCTAATTGATCGTGCAGCTAAGCACATTAAAGATCTTCCCCTATGCAACGTATTGTTACTTTACAAATCATTAGAAAGTATTAGTAAGCAAAGTTGGTGCCTATGTTATTATTTAATAATCAACCCCCAGCTCAGTCTTTAAATGCTCTTTGAGAAACAATAATAGTCTTACGTCTGGCAGGGAAGATACAAACAATTGCCGTTCGAGATGCACTCAACTGTACTACCAGAAAGTTTAATAGCTCAGTTTTGACCTCTGGTTTCCACTGGAGAACCCAGGGTCGTAACATGCCACCTCTTGTTCTGTCATGTGTTAATGCCACATCACCCCTTCCACCTCACTCAAATGTAGATATAAAATCGGAGATGCGTAAGTTCTATTCAGTTGTGTATTTGTGAACTAAAGTCTTTGAAAATGTAATATATATATATATATATATATATATATATATATATATATATATATATATATATATATATATATATATGCGGAAAATCCACAGAGAATCTATTCTCTGTGGATTTTCCGCATAAAATGATCAGTGTTTTGTGATCGTCAATTGCATATATATATATATATATATATATATATATATATATATATATATATATATATATATATATATATATATATATATATATATATATATATATATATATATATATATATATATATATATATATATATATATATATATATATATATATATATATATATATATATATATATATATATAGTGTATATTAAATAAAATATAAAATATTCCAGGTAATTATGTTAAGTGATATAAATGAAATAGATAGCCTTCCACTAGTTAAGATGATAATATAAATGTCTCACCAGACTAAATGTACTACAGCAAAAACAGATTACAAAATATACAGACACTTAACCGTCCTCCTAGTTGTTTACCCCATGTCCGTCTGCCAGTTACTGACTAAAATCTCTCGGCGGAAGCCGCTCCTAGCCTCCTCACAACATATCGAATGACAATTTATATTTTATTAATTTTACTTAAATGGAGCAATATAACTGGGATAAGGGAATCAGTAAACCAACTTAATTAAGAATGATCAGGTTGATATATGTAAAACAGAGGTAATGTAATATATAATAATACATTATTCATAAATAAAAATAAAGAGGAAATTTTTGGTAACTACACAACTGAACAGGTCCAGCAAATTCTTTCCTGAATCTGACAGGTATTAGACGTGTGTAGACCCACCCCCGCTCATCTCGCTGACACTGCCACATCACACGATAAATTACAAAATATAATATATATACACAATACAAGTAATGATGAAATGGATGAAAATAAATTTATATACGTATCCAGCTAGGGTACGTAACACTTCCACCTCCAAGAAAAAAAATGCAATTGATTGAAGATCAATGGCATTTTTTCTGAAAGTAAAATCATGTGACACTTGAGATTTATTGTATTAATTTCACCAAACATGTAAAAGCAATAAGGATATGTTTCTGAACAAAAATGAAAACACTTCCAAAATATTCTTAATGAAAATCAAAAAGTTCAGTCTTGTGATCTTGTTCTACATCACTGTTTCTACATATCAGGGATTTTACATATGTTCCTCTGGAGTATGTAAATTTATCTCTCCAGGGTACTATCTCATTTAGTTCACTTTGTTTCAGATGATATTTCACATTCCTATCAGCAACATTATTATTATTATTTGCATGATTAGAATTGTCAATAAATGTAAATTCTTTCACACAGTCAATTCTGCAATTTAACTCTCTATCTGTTTCTACTATTGATCTAAGATCAGTCTCATGTTTCCAGATTATCCCTTTTCTAATTGGTGACATTTTCCAAGATAGACTCCATTTTCCATGGCTCCTTTTTTCTAGAACTGAACTGCTTAATTGAAGCTGACTGGATGTAAAGTAGATTTGGGACTTCTCCTGGGTATGCCTTGACAAAGACATAAGCTCCTATGAAAACAGGCTTATGCCTGAACAAATCCACAAGGGCCGTGACAAGGATTCGAACCTGCGTCCGGGAGCATCCCAGACACTGCCTTAGTCGACTGAGCTACGACATCAAATAACGTGATGCATCAAATGAACTTTGTTCATTTGATGCAACACGTTAGTGTGATCTCTGTGTGTGAGGTTTATGCCTATGCACCATATCTCAATCACAACTCCAAAAACAAGTGCACACCCTCTGATGGTGAACTTGAACACAACACACACCTTCATAAGCATTCTAGTCTTCCAAAAGACTAACAAAAACATGCGGAAACCTTGACAACCCTTACCATAGATTTCACTTCCCAAGTGATTTCCTTCTGGTGACAAACAATCAAACAAGAGGTTTAAGGGTCTTATCATCTTGAAGATGGGCAGCAGATTACCTGGGAACCACCCAAGGACAATCTGTAAACCTTCACAGTTATTAACACTAGGTAGGATAACCTTATTCCCCAACTTGAAACACACACCTGGAGCCTCAAACATCTGCTCCCAAGTATGATTAAATTTTTCAACACCCATTTGACTCTGAAAGTCAACACCAATATGACTCTGAAAGTCAATACCACACTTGAGTGGAACATACATACATGTTCACTACTCGTGCATCAAAATAAACTGGATCTAAAAGTAGAGACACTGCTCTAGTATGACTCACCACTTCCTCAGAACAACTGGTTGCACAACCTACTTGAGTAAACACTCTTTGTTCAACAACAAGGCTGGACAAAGATGTCACACAGTCCCTTTCTACAAAAGAGAATGGTTCCTGCGGAATAAAAGTAGATTGCAACAACATCCTATGCACATTCTGACTCAATTTACACAATGACAAATATTTACTCCCCATGGAATAAGAATCATAAGCCACAAAACTCTGTAACTTAGATCCAAAAGAAACTTTACCACCCTTAATGGTTTTACCTGATTTACCAAAATTTCCTCCCATGACATCTGGAGCTGCTTGGAGTACTGTCTGTTCACAATCAATAACACTACCAAGCTGGGTCACATCCTCACTGACAACTGAAGAGGGAGGCTCAATAGGTCTCCATCTACTCGTCAGAAGCTGATCCTCTGGCTGATTTCCCACACTCTCCAGACTTGGATCTACAATACAGACTATCTCCTTGCTTCTCTCTGAAATCTTAGGGTCAGTTCTACTCAACTTACACAATTTAAAGGAATCTGAAGCGAGTGGGCAAGTAACAGGCAGTTTGACCACCTCCCCTTTACTATCACCTTGACTATGGTGAGGTGGGGCCTCTACAACAGACTTACTCTCGAGAACTGTTCCTAACTGGTTAACTGATTCTAAACTTGGAGTGAGCGGGAATACTTCTGCCAACCCGACATCCTGTCTTAAAGCATTCACTTGGCTAGAATACAACAGAGTCGTGGCTTTTAAGTTTCTCTCAACTCCTGGCACAACGTTCGTAGTAAGCGGGCAAGACAATGGTACATGGACATCCTTTCCCTATTTATTGGAATAAAGCAGAGTCATAGTATCAGGCTTACTCTCAACAACTAGGTTGGCCACACATGAATCTGGAACAACCACATCCCACTTCTCCACTGAAGGGGGTACTGGTTTCTGGAACAAATACTTGAGTAGCATCAGAACTGACAATTGGATTAACAATAGTACTGACATCAGCACAGGTAGAGTGGACAAAACCATCTACTACAACAGATTGTTCATTCATAGAACTAACTTCAGCACAGGCAGAATAAACAACATGGTCTGCAACTGGCTGTTTACACAAACTGGGATCAATCTCACCCACAACATGATTTATTGCCACATCATTACCCAATATAACATCCACACCTGGGATGGGCAACTGTGCACGAACACCCACAGTGCATAAACTTGGTGTAATGGTGGATCTTAAAGTAACATCTATCAGAGGTACAGTTTTACATCCTGCAACACTCTGAAGAACAACAAACTTTCCAGTATCTCTCTTTTCAACATTAGGGAGTATACTGGCAGAAATTAAGGTTTGGGAAGCACCTGTATCACGAAGACAAACCACTGGCTTCCATTTCCCATTAACACACAAAACTTCACCTGAAGACATATATGGAGAATACTGTTTCACCCAATTGGGGTTTACAGTTACGTGTTCATTAGTAAATTTATTCTGCACACATCTACAATAAATGAGACCAGTTGGTCGTAACTCAGGGTGCAATATAAAGCAAGAATTTACCACATGGCCTTTTCTCTTACAATGGGTACAGTACCTTACAGTGGACACACCTGTGGAACCAACTGCAGGTTTAGAATTAACATTATTAATATTTGATATTCCTGACAATGAAGTAGCAGGGTTAGGTTTTGAAAGAGAAGAGTTCATGAGAGTAACTGGAGCACTATTACTGGATTGGTTCTGATGAGGAGTTCTGTGAGCATTATAATTTACTCTACGGTTAAACTTGGGCGATTGGGCCTTAGTTAGCAACTCATGCTCATCAGCGAGCTTAGACAGCTCATAAATGTCTGTTATATTTTTCTGTTCTGCCATAAAAGTAGACAATTTGTCTGGAGACATAGCAACACTTCTTCTGTTATAAGAAGATTCTAAAGAGCATCATACTCAGTTATTGAAAGTGATTTAAGCCATATGTTACAATAGTTAGTTTTTAATCTGGTAAAGTCTGCAATAGAGTACTCGTTTGTCCTCTTTAAGTTTCTAAACGTTTGTCAGTGTGCTTCAGGATTTAACTGGTAAGCATTTAAGATGCTTTTCTTAACAAACTCAGTCAAAACTATTTTCATCAGGCAAGGATGCAAAAACCTCCTGACTTCTCCCTTTTAATTGACTTTGAATGATTGCAACCCATTGATCTAATGGCCAGTTCATACTGACTGCAGTTTTAGAGAAATGTGAAAGAAAACCTCAGGGTCCTCCTCATTGAACTTGGGTAACTCTATGTATTTATTTATCCTAATGGGATTAATTATCATTACTATTAGAAACATTGCTAGTATTACCATGCCCAGCTGCCAAACGCTGTGATTCAATTCTGTTGTTAGCCTCAGCAATTTGTTGTTGAATTTCTAACTGCTGTTTTTTTGTTGCTTCCAGCTGCAACTGACCTACTATTCTACTATTTTGTGCCTCAATCTCTTAACGTCGAGTTTCAAGCTCTCCCTGTTGAGCTTCAACCTCTATTATTTTCTGTTGGTTTTGAGCTTCAATCTCTCTTTGTTGAGCTTCAGCCTCTAGTATTTTCTGTTGCTTTTGAGCTTCAATCTCTAACATTTTCTTTTGCTTTTCAAATTCAAATTTTTTCTCTCGAGCCTCAAGCTTAGCATATGCTACTTGCGCTTCTAACTCAAGACGCCTTAAAGCAATTTGCTCACTAGTCTCTTCGTTGGCTTCCTCCAGAAATTCTTCTCCTAACTCACTATTTTCTACTAAATGGATCACTATGACTCAGAATTTGTGCCTTATTCATTTTATTGTTGGCTGTTAATTCTAGCTTATTTGCCATATTTATTAAGGCAGACTTTTTTAGGCTTTTAATTTCCTCAAAGTCTGGATTAGCCAACAGCGACACCACTTGATCCTCCATTGTTAACTAACACTTGGCACTTTACTGACTAAAATAATTAACAGAATGGCACGGCACTACACACTTCACTTTAAATTAACACGACACTGAAAATTTGCATGGCCTCACTGCACAAACAACTTTGGCAGACTTGCCTCCAGAATCGTGAAGCGTAGGTTGATGATAAACACAGGATGACTCTGGCATGGAACACTAACAATTTTCTTAAAACACACAGATTCCTAAAGCACACTTGTTCCTAGGAAGGCAAGGTTAGATTAGCAAAATTTAAATACATGTGGGAACAATCTCCCGGAACAGGCCCCCATAATCATGTTATGAAACTGTACTTTACCCAAATAAAGAGCAACATTAAAAAAACTTGGAGCACAATTTCACAAATATTGGGATCAAAGAAGATTTTAAATAACAAACCAACACTCCTTTCCAATAACGTTGGTCAGCTTTCAGCCTCTGATTCTGCTATTGAGTTCAATAGGTTCTTCTCTTCCATTGGGTCATCCCTTGCAAATGATATTCCATCTTCCTGTACTGATGTTAAGGACTATCTTACAGGTAACTATCCACAGTCTCTGTACCTAAAGCCTACTAGTTCCACTGATGTCAATGAAATAATCCTTTCCCTTAAAACCAAGTCTAGTGCCCTCGAGGAGATACCAACTTTAATTTACAAAAAAGCCTCCAGATCTCTAGCCCCTGCTATTGCATTGCTCTTCAACAAGTCACTTGAACTCCAAACCTTTCCTGACATTCTAAAAAAAGCAAGAGTAACCCCTGTCTACAAATGTGGTGATCTCACTGATGTTAACAACTACAGACCTATATCAATCCTGCCTAACTTGTCAAAAATATTCGAAAAGCTAATCTACAAGCAGCTTTACTCTTTTCTAGCCAAACACAATATACTTAGCTCTTGTCAATATGGCTTCAGACCCAAAAAAAGCACTAACGATGCACTTATTAGTATGATTAACTTAATTCACGCAGCTCTTGATAAAAAGGAGTTTCCTGTTGGGTTATTTGTGGACCTGCGTAAGGCTTTTGACACTGTCAACCATCAAAACCTTCTTCTTAAATTACATCATTATGGAGTCAGAGGACACTCCCTGCAATACCTCAAATCTTATCTTACTGACAGGCTCCAGTATGTTTCTGTAAATAATACAATTTCTCCCACCCTACCCATCAACATTGGTGTTCCTCAGGGCAGCATACTTGGCCCTCTCCTCTTTCTCATCTACATTAATGACCTTCCAAATGCCTCCCAACACCTCAAACCAATTCTATTTGCTGACGACACAACCTTCATTTACTCCAGCCCTGACCCCCTTGCTCTAAATGCCACAGTAAATACTGAGCTAGAGAAAGTCCATCTTTGGCTAACTGCCAACAAACTCACCCTTAACATTGACAAAACGTTTTATATTCTGTTTGGCAATAAATCCTCTAATCAGATAAATCTCAAAATAAACAATACCCAAATTTGTAACAAATTAGATGGCAAATTCCTTGGCGTTCTCATCGACCACAAGCTGAATTTCCAGTGTCACATTCTAAATATATCAAAAAAAGTTTCAAAAACTGTTGGCATTCTTTCTAAGATCAGATATTATGTACCCCGCCCTGCCCTGGTTACTCTCTATTACTCCCTCATCTATCCATACCTCAACTATGGTATTTGTGCTTGGGGTTCTACTACCCAAAATCATTTACGTCCTCTTATTACCCAACACAAAGCTGCTATTAGGACAATATCCAACTCTGGCCCCAGACATCACTCGGTACCCTTACTCAAATCTCTGAATATGTTAGATATTAAGTCACTGCACATTCTCTCTTGTGTATTATACATATATAAAACGCTGAACTGTAATGCCAATCCTGACCTCAAAAGCTTCATTGAAGGTTGTAACAGAACCCATGAGCACCACACCAGGAATAAATACAGTTTTGATATTCCTAGAGTACGACTTAATCAAACTAGAAATGCTCTACAAATCAAGGGACCCAGAATGTGGAATGACCTTCCCAACCATGTTAACGACTGTACCTCTCTCAACCAGTTTAAGATAAAAACTAAACACTACCTAATAAATTCCCTGTAACCCACCTCACTCCTTTATTGTCAACCCATGTCTGTTATTTTATTATTATTATATTTTTTTTTTAATCAACACTGTTTGTCAACCTATTGTATTTGTGCTGCTTTTTCAGTCATGTTCCCCCTTTTTTTTATCTTTATTTGTATTTGTTTTCAACACTTTTTATTCTTTATGCTCAATTAGTATTAAGTTCTAGATATTAATGTTTTCTTGCCCGAAACGCATTGCGTAATAGTGGCTTTAGGCATTGTATGTACTAGCTCTATCTATATATCAATCCATTAATGTAACATCACTTGTATGTATGTACCTTTCCTGAATAAACATATTTATTTATTTATTTATTTTACTTTATGGCTCGTGGCACTTAACAGCGACAAGAAAATAAATCGTCTAGAGACATGAAATAGACGCTGTAATCTAACTGTGTGCAACCAGTATAAACCCTTCGTAACGAACATGCAAAGAATTAGAATTAAAACCACCAGGAATAATAATCAACACACACTGTTGAGAAGCCGTTGTTGACTAGGACCTGCCTTACCCTACAGAGTTCTTCGTCGACTTGCTTCCATTCTGAGCTGTGGCTGAGAGCACGGTCGACATAAGCGTTAACAACACTCCTCTTGTACCTGTCTGGGCAGTCGCTGTTGGCATTTAGGCACATTCCTATGTTCGTTTCCTTAGTGTAGACTGCAGTGTGGAAACCTCCGCTCTTTTCCATGACTGTTACATCTAGAAAGGGCAGCTTCCCATCCTTTTCCATCTCGTAAGTGAAACGCAGCACGGAACTTTGCTCAAATGCCTCCTTCAGCTCCTGCAGATGTCTAACATCAGGTACCTGTGTAAAAATGTCGTCAACATACCTGCAGTATATGGCCGGTTTCAAGTTAAATAATTATTCAAATAATAGTCGAATTTCCATCAATTCTACGTTAGGCCCTTGCAGTTAATCGGCCTAGGAGCGTGCAATTGCTCTAGTAGCAATCTAGGATTGCTTCGGTGGACAACCAGCAGGTTAAGTGCCCTAGTATTAGCTATATCATGAGATCTCTATATATATCTTTTTACTGTGCACTGTCCATCGTTACGCCATGCGACCTCCCCAAACAATGAGTACGTCCATAAGGAATTAATTTTATTCCTTCTATGGCATAGTGAGGATACTAGATAGTAGGTGTAAACAATTGGTATATTTAGTTGAAATTTCAGCTTGTGTTGAAAGAGGTCGTGGTCCTCTCGTTCCCACGCCATGCTCGAGCTCACGTGTTACAGCAAGTAGCAGACGATGCCATTGCACCTCTACCTCTCCGTTCACTATTACAGCTAAGCAGCTGAACCCTTTTCAATTATTTTATTTGATTGAGTGAAATCTAGAATCGATTATCAGTCAAGAATATTTAGTTTATTTGATTTGAGATATCTAACGTAATTTGATAGCCTCATAGAAGTCAAATGAGAATAATTTCTTGTTTAATCAACAAATTATCTTCTTACCATTAATCAATTTATCTAATGTTTGTTTACATGTTATTTAGTAGAAATTACTAATTTTATTCGAGGAAGAACCAGCATCCATGAAGCGTACTGGGAGTAGATTACTTCTGGTATTAACCCCCCATTTTGTGAAGGACGGAAAGTTTATTCTCAAACATTAATATGTTGTACAGTCCATTGAAGTTCAAAGAATAACCTTTAAACGTTTCCTTATCCATAGGCACTGGTATTTCAGTCCTTATCATTTAACTTTATCTGTTTCCCTTTTCAGTCAAAATAGGGAGGTCCTTTGATTAATTTAAATGAATCTATTAATTAAATATTAATCAATAAATAGAGAGTAAGCTTTCTTCCCCACATGGACAGTTTATCATTCCATAAGAAAGAATTAGGAAAAATGTATAAATTCATGAAAACTTGGCTTATTAGGGAAATCGTGCCTTGCATAGTAGGCCAAGTATGACGTTATATCTACTAGATACAACATATATATATATATATATATATATATATATACACACACTAGCAGTACCCGCCACGCGTTGCTGGGCTCAGTCTGGTTAAATGGAACAAAAAGAAAAGAGAAAGTGCACGTTTCTATATGTTTAATTTCACAATGCTTATGGGTATACAATATTTTTGTTGTTCCACTGTCTGTGGAAATATAGATTGTCCGGTTTGCCGACTCTAGAGCACGCAACATATAATTGTCCATGTGAGAACCAATCCTTGTCTAGCTATAAACTGCATAATTCTAAAGATTGGTCCTGATATATATATATATATATATATATATATATATATATATATATATATATATATATATATATATATGTCGTACCTAGTAGCCAGAACGCACTTCTCAGCCTACTATGCAAGGCCAGATTGGCCTAATAAGCCAAGTTTTCATGAATTAATTGTTTTTCGACTACCTAACCTTCCTAACCTAACCTAACCTAACTTTTTCGGCTACCTAACCTAACCTAACCTATAAAGATAGATTAGGTTAGGTAAGGTTGGTTAGGTTCGGTCATATATCTATGTAAATTTTAACTCCAATAAAAAAAATGACCTCATACATAATGAAATGGGTAGCTTTATCATTTCATAAGAAAAATTAGAGAAAATATATTAATTCAGGAAAACTTGGCTTATTAGGCAAATCGGGCCTTGCATAACTGGCCAAGTACGACGTTCTGGCTACTAGGTACAACATTATATATATATATATATATATATATATATATATATATATATATATATATATATATATATATATATATATATATATATATATATATATATATATGTCGTACCTAGTAGCCAGAACGCACTTCTCAGCCTACTATGCAAGGCCAAATTTGCCTAATAAGCCAAGTTTCCTGAATTAATATATTTTCTCTAATTTTTTTCTTAAGAAATGATAAAGCTACCCATTTCATTATGTATGAGGTCAATTTTTTTTTATTGGAGTTAAAATTAACGTAGATATATGACCGAACCTAACCAACCCTACCTAACCTAACCTAACCTATCTCTATAGGTTAGGTTAGGTTAGGTAGCCGAAAAGGTTAGGTTAGGTTAGGTTAGGTAGGTTAGGTAGTCGAAAAACAATTAATTCATGAAAACTTGGCTTATTAGGCAAATTTGGCCTTGCATAGTAGGCTGAGAAGTGCGTTCTGGCTACTAGGTACGACATTAAATATGACCGAAAAAGTAAGATTAATAATTCTAACACGAATTTTCTCAATCTTTTGTACATTTCTTTTCACTGTTGGAGGTAAATCAAAAATCAATTCTCCAAAATTCATTTTTATTTCTAGTCTGATGCGACACGAGCGCGTTTCGTAAAACTTATTACATTTTCAAAGACTTTAGTTTACAAATACACAACTGAATAGAACTTACGCATCTCCGATTTTATATCTACATTTTAGTGAGGTGGATGGGGTGTGGTGGCATTAATAGGGTATTAATTTCATAAACACAAGACAGAACAAGAGGTGGCATTAATAGGGTATTAATTTCATCAACACAAGACAGAACACGAAACAATGGGTATTGAATAGAAATGTTTGTAGAAAGCCTATTGGTCCATATTTCTTGATGCTTCTATATTGGAGCGGAGTCTTAAGGTGGGTAGAATATAGTTGTGCATTAATTGGCTGTTGATTGCTGGTGTTGACTTCTTGATGTGTAGTGCTTCGCAAACGTCAAGCCGCCTGCTATCGCTGTATCTATCGATGATTTCTGTGTTGTTTACTAGGATTTCTCTGGCGATGGTTTGGTTGTGGGAAGAGATTATATGTTCCTTAATGGAGCCCTGTTGCTTATGCATCGTTAAACACCTAGAAAGATATGTTGTTGTCTTGCCTATATACTGGGTTTTTTGGAGCTTACAGTCCCCAAGAGGGCATTTAAAGGCATAGACGACGTTAGTCTCTTTTAAAGCGTTCTGTTTTGTGTCTGGAGAGTTTCTCATGAGTAGGCTGGCCGTTTTTCTGGTTTTATAGTAAATCGTCAGTTGTATCCTCTGATTTTTGTCTGTAGGGATAACGTTTCTATTAACAATATCTTTCAGGACCCTTTCCTCCGTTTTATGAGCTGTGGAAAAGAAGTTCCTGAAAAATAGTCTAATAGGGGGTATAGGAGTTGTGTTAGTTGTCTCTTCAGAGGTTGCATGGCGTTTCACTTTCATCCTTATGATGTCTTCGACGAAACCATTGGAGAAGCCGTTGTTGACTACGACCTGCCTTACCCTACAGAGTTCTTCGTCGACTTGCTTCCATTCTGAGCTGTGGCTGAGAGCACGGTCGACATATGCGTTAACAACACTCCTCTTGTACCTGTCTGGGCAGTCGCTGTTGGCATTTAGGCACATTCCTATGTTCGTTTCCTTAGTGTAGACTGCAGTGTGGAAACCTCCGCTCTTTTCCATGACTGTTACATCTAGAAAGGGCAGCTTCCCATCCTTTTCCATCTCGTAAGTGAAACGCAGCACGGAACCCTGCTCAAATGCCTCCTTCAGCGCCTGCAAATGTCTGACATCAGGTACCTGTGTAAAAATGTCGTCAACATACCTGCAGTACATGGCCGGTTTCAAGTTCATGTCGACTAAGACTTTTTGCTCGATGGTACCCATGTAGAAGTTTGCAAACAAGACACCTAGGGGAGAACCCATGGCGACCCCATCTACTTGCTTATACATGTGCCCTTCCGGGCTCAAGAAGGGTGCCTCTTTAGTACAAGCTTGGAGTAGTTTCCTCAGAATATTTTCTGGTATGTCAAGAGGAGTACAGGCTGGATCACGATACACTCTGTCGGCTATCATCCCGATTGTCTCGTCCACAGGTACGTTGGTAAACAGCGATTCTACGTCCAACGAGGCTCTTATCCCTGTGGCCCGTGTGCCCCGCAGTAAGTCAACAAATTCCTTTGGAGACTTCAGGCTGAAGGCGCAGGGAACATAAGGAGTCAGCAGGCCGTTGAGTCGCTTCGCCAGTCTGTACGTGGGTGTGGGTATCTGGCTAATGATTGGCCGAAGTGGGTTTCCAGGCTTGTGTGTCTTGACATTTCCATACGCATATCCAGGTTTATATTCCCCAATGATCTTTGGCAGGTGGAGTCCGGATTTCTTGGCGTTCACAGTTTCGATCAGTTTGTTGACCTTTGATTTTAATTCGGCTGTAGTGTCCTTCGTTACCCTTTGGAACTTAATTTGGTCAGAGAGTATGATGTTCATTTTCGCCAGATATTCGTCTTTTTTAAGAATGACATATATTGGCGACTTGTCACCTCTCCTGACAACTATCTCCTTGTTCTCACGAAGGCTTTTAGCTGCCGCTTTGAGCTCGGGGGACAGTATGGTGCTTCTGTAATTGCCTCGATTCTTTCCTCCTTCTGCAATAAGTTCTGCTTGTAAGGTATCTTTGGTAGTGACCTTCTTTTGTGTCTCGAGGTCGAATATGTCGTCCAACAGAATTTCCAACTCTACTTTCCGGGCCATCTCACTCGGTCTGGACATAACATGACAGTTTATGCCCAGATTTAGGAGAGTGACTTGGTCCTCAGTGAGGTTAATTCCTGCAAGGTTCAGGAAGCCATCTCATGGTCGTGGAATTGCCATAGGTCCTCCATATAATGTTGTTAGTTTCTTGATAATCCTTGTTTCAGTGCTGAGGTGATGTTGGTCTGTGAGGATGTCGAGGTATTGTTCAATGCGGGTACGGATACTTTCGTCGATGTTGCTATTTCTCCACTCGTTTGTAGCATGACGTAGTTGCGTTTTGTTGTCTTTGATTTCATTCTCTGCCTTGTATATCTGATCACGAATCAGATCCTGGCGATATTTTATCGTGAAGGCTTGATTCCTTGCTGCTGGGTCGTGCGCTTTAATATTAGTATATTTTGGTAGCAGTCTTTCCTGTAGACATATATTATTAAATATGACCGAAAAAGTAAGATTAATAATTCTAACACGAATTTTCTCAATCTTTCGTACATTTCTTTTCACTGTTGGAGGTAAATCAAAAATCAATTCTCCAAAATTCATTTTTATTTCTAGTCTGACGCGACACGAGCGCGTTTCGTAAAACTTATTACATTTTCAAAGACTTTAGTTTACAAATACACAACTGAATAGAACTTACGCATCTCCGATTTTATATCTACATTTTAGTGAGGTGGATGGGGTGGGGTGGCATTAATAGGGTATTAATTTCATCAACACAAGACAGAACAAGAGGTGGCATTAATAGGGTATTAATTTCATCAACACAAGACAGAACACGAAACAATGGGTATTGAATAGAAGTGTTTGTAGAAAGCCTATTGGTCCATATTTCTTGATGCTTCTATATTGGAGCGGAGTCTTGAGGTTGGTAGAATATAGTTGTGCATTAATTGGCTGTTGATTGCTGGTGTTGACTTCTTGATGTGTAGTGCCTCGCAAACGTCAAGCCGCCTGCTATCGCTGTATCTATCGATGATTTCTGTGTTGTTTACTAGGATTTCTCTGGCAATGGTTTGGTTGTGGGAAGAAAAGAGAAAAGAGGAAAAGGGAAAAGAGACTAACGTCGTCTATGCCTTTAAATGCCCTCTTGGGGACTGTAAGCTCCAAAAAAAACAGTATATAGGCAAGACAACAACATCTCTTTCTAGACGTTTAACGATGCATAAGCAACAGGGCTCCATTAAGGAACATATAATCTCTTCCCACAACCAAACCATCGCCAGAGAAATCCTAGTAAACAACACAGAAATCATCGACAGATACAGCGATAGCAGGCGGCTTGACGTTTGCAAGGCACTACACATCAAGAAGTCAACACCAGCAATCAACAGCCAATTAATGCACAACTATATTCTACCCACCTCAAGACTCCGCTCCAATATAGAAGCATCAAGAAATATGGACCAATAGGCTTTCTACAAACACTTCTATTCAATACCCATTGTTTCGTGTTCTGTCTTGTGTTGATGAAATTAATACCCTATTAATGCCACCTCTTGTTCTGTCTTGTGTTGATGAAATTAATACCCTATTAATGCCACCTCACCCCATCCACCTCACTAAAATGTAGATATAAAATCGGAGATGCGTAAGTTCTATTCAGTTGTGTATTTGTAAACTAAAGTCTTTGAAAATGTAATAAGTTTTACGAAACGCGCTCGTGTCGCGTCAGACTTGAAATAAAAATGAATTTTGTAGAATTGATTTTTGATTTACCT
This sequence comes from Procambarus clarkii, assembly GCF_040958095.1. Taxonomy (NCBI): domain Eukaryota; kingdom Metazoa; phylum Arthropoda; class Malacostraca; order Decapoda; family Cambaridae; genus Procambarus; species Procambarus clarkii. The sequence continues at coordinate 25,829,176 of NC_091184.1, read as the reverse complement.
CCAACAGTGAAAAGAAATGTACGAAAGATTGAGAAAATTCGTGTTAGAATTATTAATCTTACTTTTTCGGTCATATTTAATAATATATGTCTACAGGAAAGACTGCTACCAAAATATACTAATATTAAAGCGCACGACCCAGCAGCAAGGAATCAAGCCTTCACGATAAAATATCGCCAGGATCTGATTCGTGATCAGATATACAAGGCAGAAGTTCCTGAACTAGAATTAGAAAACAGCAGTCTGTTTACTGGTTGTTATTTAACTTAAGTTAGTTGTAAATGATAATGTAAAAATAGCCACTGAGAACTGATGAGTTGCCCAAGACTTTTGCTCGTAAAGAGGGAATTGATTACAAACTTGGACTGCCTTTGAGCAGCCTGAGGGCAGCAATATCCCAGGAACATCAACTAAATTTCGGAGACTTGAAGCAAAGTGAAATTCACACCAGTTACTCCATCTATCATCATTCTATTATGCAGGAAGAACCGCACGTCTATGGGTCATCCAATAATGTTAGCAGACTTCTAGATGTTACCACTGCTAGGCTTAGGCTCGGCTACAAGTACCTCCGGGAGTTTGTAACATCTCCTGATGTAGATTTGACTAAATGTAAACTCTGTCAGCAGAACTATTCGCTTACTTTGCGTCATTATATAATGGTATGTGAAAAAATCGTGGAATTTAGAGATAACACCATCAATAGTGTCCAAGAAATGTGTAAGTACTTCATTCATAATGGTGTGCTGCTCGAAATCTTAGCGAAGTATCCAAAATTTGCTTACTGTAGGTAATGTATGCACATGACTGTAAAGCTGCCGCCCAGTTGGGTGGGAGTTGAGCACATGACTGTAAAGCTGCCGCCCAGTTGGGTGGGTATTGAGCACATGACTGTAAAGCTGCCGCCCAGTTGGGTGGGTGTTGAGCACATGACTGTAAAGCTGCCGCCCAGTTGGGTGGGTGTTGAGCACATGACTGTAAAGCTGCCGCCCAGTTGGGTGGGTGTTGAGCACATGACTGTAAAGCTGCCGCCCAGTTGGGTGGGAGTTGAGCACATGACTGTAAAGCTGCCGCCCAGTTGGGTGGGTGTGGAGTACATGACTGTAAAGCTGCCGCCCAGTTGGGTGGGTGTGGAGCACATGACTGTAAAGCTGCCGCCCAGTTGGGTGGGTGTTGAGCACATGACTGTAAAGCTGCCACCCAGTTGGGTGGGTGTTGAGCACATGACTGTAAAGCTGCCGCCCAGTTGGGTGGGTGTGGAGTACATGACTGTAAAGCTGCCGCCCAGTTGGGTGGGTGTGGAGCACATGACTGTAAAGATGCCGCCCAGTTGGGTGGGTGTGCAACAAGACTAGTAACTGTGTGACTCACCATAGATGTAAAGTGCCTTATATAGTGACTGTTGTGAGCCTCTTGTTGATCACTTGTGACACAAAGATTATTGATGTGTGTATTTGTGTAGGTGATTAGATATGTATGTGTATGTATATATGTATACGTATATATATATATGTACATGTATGAGAGTGTGTAAATGTATATATAATATTAATAATTTTGTAACTAGCATCACAAATTGTTATTTGCTTAGCTAAACGAACTAGAGGGTTCAGTTCCTGAACCGATTATGTGCCTCTGTAATCCTTTACACCACCGCCCACGGGATGGGTATGGGGTGCATAATAAAGAAAGAAATAGAGTTGAATTGGCCTGATTAAGACTTTATGACCATGTAATCTATGTTTTGCTCCACTACTTACTGGTTGAGTATGGGGTGCATAACAAATAATAGCCTCCTTCGGGGGCGCCTTGTTTCTAAACGTGTTAGTCTTAAATCCTTTAATCTCAAATCTTGCTACAATGTACCTCTTAATATATGTTATGTACTCTCGCAACCCAATGTACCTTCTTGTATATAAATAAATAGATTTCAACTGTAAGGGGGTATGGTTTGCACCTTGTTATTCTAATAATGGATAAATAATTCTAATAATGGAAGCGCTAATTATATGAACAAGTGCCATATATTTATTCAGACGAAAACAACAGCGAACACAAACCAGCGTATATACAATATATATATATATATATATATATATATATATATATATATATATATATATATATATATATATATATATATATATATATATATATATATATATATATATATATATATATATATATATATATATTAGTATATTTTGGTAGCAGTCTTTCCTGTAGACATATATTATTAAATATGACCGAAAAAGTAAGATTAATAATTCTAACACGAATTTTCTCAATCTTTCGTACATTACGCTTCACTGTTGGAGGTAAATCAAAAATCACTTCTCCAAAATTCATTTTTATTTCTAGTCTGACGCGACACGGGCGCGTTTCGTAAAACTTATTACATTTTCAAAGACTTCACAAATACACAACTGATTAGAACTTGCATTTCCCTGATTTTATATCTACATTTGAGTGAGGTGGGAAGGGTGATGTGGCATTACATTTGAGTGAGGTGGGAAGGGTGATGTGGCATTAACACAAGACAGAACACTAGGGGATATTAATAGGGTATTAAAAGTATCAACACAAGACAGAACAGAAACAATGGGTATTGAATAGAAGTGTTTGTAGAAAGCCTATTGGTCCATATTTCTTGATGCTTCTATATTGGAGCGCAGTCTTGAGGTGGGTAGAATATAGTTGTGCAATAATTGGCTGTTGATTGCTGGTGTTGACTTCTTGATGTGTAGTGCCTCGCAAACGTCAAGCCGCCTGCTATCGCTGTATCTATCGATGATTTCTGTGTTGTTTACTAGGATTTCTCTGGCGATGGTTTGGTTATGGGAAGAGATTATATGTTCCTTAATGGAGCCCTGTTGTTTATGCATCGTTAAACGCCTAGAAAGAGATGTTGTTGTCTTGCCTATATACTGGGTTTTTTGGAGCTTACAGTCCCCAAGTGGGCATTTGAAGGCATAGACGACGTTAGTCTCTTTTAAAGCGTTCTGTTTTGTGTCTGGAGAGTTTCTCATGAGTAGGCTGGCCGTTTTTCTGGTTTTATAGTAAATCGTCAGTTGTATCCTCTGATTTTTGTCTGTAGGGATAACGTTTCTATTAACAATATCTTTCAGGACCCTTTCCTCTGTTTTATGAGCTGTGGAAAAGAAGTTCCTGTAAAATAGTCTAATAGGGGGTATAGGTGTTGTGTTAGTTGTCTCTTCGGAGGTTGCATGGCTTTTCACTTTCCTTCTTATGATGTCTTCGATGAAACCATTGGAGAAGCCGTTATTGACTAGGACCTGCCTTACCCTACAGAGTTCTTCGTCGACTTGCTTCTATTCTGAGCTGTGGCTGAGAGCACGGTCGACGTATGCGTTAACAACACTCCTCTTGTACCTGTCAGGGCAGTCGCTGTTGGCATTTAGGCACATTCCTATGTTTATTTCCTTTGTGTAGACTGCAGTGTGGAAACCTCTGCCCTTTTCCATGACTGTTACATCTAGAAAAGGCAGCTTCCCATCCTTTTCCGTCTCGTAAGTGAAACGCAGCACGTTTGTCTTAGCACTGAAAGTCTTAGTCGACATGAACTTGAAACCGGCCATATACTGCAGGTATGTTGACGACATTTTTACACAGGTACCTGATGTCAGACATCTGCAGGAGCTGAAGGAGGCATTTGAGCAGAGTTCCGTGCTGCGTTTCACTTACGAGACGGAAAAGGATGGGAAGCTGCCTTTTCTAGATGTAACAGTCATGGAAAAGGGCGGAGGTTTCCACACTGCAGTCTACACAAAGGAAACAAACATAGGAATGTGCCTAAATGCCAACAGCGACTGCCCTGACAGGTACAAGAGGAGTGTTGTTAACGCATACGTCGACCGTGCTCTCAGCCACAGCTCAGAATGGAAGCAAGTCGACGAAGAACTCTGTAGGGTAAGGCAGGTCCTAGTCAATAACGGCTTCTCCAATGGTTTCATCGAAGACATCATAAGAAGGAAAGTGAAAAGCCATGCAACCTCCGAAGAGACAACTAACACAACACCTATACCCCCTATTAGACTATTTTACAGGAACTTCTTTTCCACAGCTCATAAAACAGAGGAAAGGGTCCTGAAAGATATTGTTAATAGAAACGTTATCCCTACAGACAAAAATCAGAGGATACAACTGACGATTTACTATAAAACCAGAAAAACGGCCAGCCTACTCATGAGAAACTCTCCAGACACAAAACAGAACGCTTTAAAAGAGACTAACGTCGTCTATGCCTTCAAATGCCCACTTGGGGACTGTAAGCTCCAAAAAACCCAGTATATAGGCAAGACAACAACATCTCTTTCTAGGCGTTTAACGATGCATAAACAACAGGGCTCCATTAAGGAACATATAATCTCTTCCCATAACCAAACCATCGCCAGAGAAATCCTAGTAAACAACACAGAAATCATCGATAGATACAGCGATAGCAGGCGGCTTGACGTTTGCGAGGCACTACACATCAAGAAGTCAACACCAGCAATCAACAGCCAATTATTGCACAACTATATTCTACCCACCTCAAGACTCCGCTCCAATATAGAAGCATCAAGAAATATGGATCAATAGGCTTTCTACAAACACTTCTATTCAATACCCATTGTTTCTGTTCTGTCTTGTGTTGATACTTTTAATACCCTATTAATATCCCCTAGTGTTCTGTCTTGTGTTAATGCCACATCACCCTTCCCACCTCACTCAAATGTAATGCCACATCACCCTTCCCACCTCACTCAAATGTAGATATAAAATCAGGGAAATGCAAGTTCTAATCAGTTGTGTATTTGTGAAGTCTTTGAAAATGTAATAAGTTTTACGAAACGCGCCCGTGTCGCGTCAGACTAGAAATAAAAATGAATTTTGGAGAAGTGATTTTTGATTTACCTCCAACAGTGAAGCGTAATGTACGAAAGATTGAGAAAATTCGTGTTAGAATTATTAATCTTACTTTTTCGGTCATATTTAATAATATATATATATATATATATATATATATATATATATATATATATATATATATATATATATATATATATATAAGTGTTAAACCTCTCCCTGCAAGATGACCAATGGGACCAAGCAACGCTCCCAGTTAGACTCGGGGGAATAGGTATTCGCAAGGCGACACAGTTAGCATTGCCAGCATTCTTATCCTCGACCAGTGCAACAGGTGAATTAGTTAAGGAAATACTACCGGAACACCTAAGAGACTCCATTGGTATTCATGATCCCAAATTCGCGGAAGGAGCCGGTCAGTGGGACACTCTCGTCAACTCTCATCCTCGACCGACTTTTCTAAATGACTGCAAACAGTCCAAATGGGATATCCCCATAGTGGAGAACATCGCCACATCATTGCTGGAGGCAGCTTCCAGGAAGGACAAAGCGCGTCTTCTAGCTGTGCAAGCGCCCCATGCCGGGGACTTCCTGTTGGCAGTCCCTAATTCCGCCTTGGGTACCCGCCTGGACCATCGGACCCTAAGTATTGGTGTTGCTCTGCGCCTTGCCGCCCCTATCTCCACCGAGCACAGGTGTATTTGCGGCCATGCACGGGCAGGCCAATATGGCAGCCATGGTCTCATCTGTCGTAAGACACAGGGAAAGATTGCCAGACATGAAGCAGTCAATGACATCATCAAGAAAAGTTTGGCTTCAGCTGGGTGCCCAGCACAAAGGGAACCTCAGTTGTGCAGACCTGACAACAGTCAAAAACGCCCAGATGGAGTCACCCTGCAGCCGTGGAGGGAAGGTAAACAGGTCGTGTGGGACTACACGTGTGCATCCACATTGGCTGATACCTATCTACCTTACAGCGCAGCTGAGGGAGGCGGGGCGGCCACCTTCAGGGAGACCCAGAAAACTAACAAGTACAGGGACCTAGAACGTTGTTACAGGTTCGTGCCAATAGGCTCTGAGACTCTGGGCGCCTGGGGTAAATGTGCACTTGAGTTCCTGAAGGAGCTGGGCGAGGAACTCATTGGGAAGACTAGAGAACCAAGAGCGGCCGGTTTTATGTTCCAGCGCCTCAGTGTCGCTGTTCAGAGGGGAAATGCGTGCTGTATCTTGGGTACGCACCCGACCCCCGAGGAGCTGGATGAGGTTTTTGAACACTGATTGGTATATTGTTATATAAGTGTGTGTTTTCTGTAAACTGTAGCAGTGCAATAAAATCAAATAAAAAAAAAAAATAGGGGTGGTAGGAGAGGAAAAGATTAAAGTATTCAGTGAGAATCCACAAGGTCTTCTCTGAACACTATTTATTTTCTTCTTCGAGGATGTGGGTCTCTTTAATTAAACCAGTGGTGGTACCCCTAAATATATATATATATATATATATATATATATATATATATATATATATATATATATATATATATATATATATATATATGCGAACAAGCCTGAATGGTTCCCAGGACAATATGCAACTGAAAACTCACACCCCAGAAGTGACTCGAACCCATACTCCCAGGAGCGACGCAACTGGTATGTACAAGACGCCTTAATCCACTTGACCATCACGACCGGACATAATGAGGTGATAGCCGAGGCTATTTGAACCACCCCACCACCGGCACTCGGATAGTAATCTTGGGCATAGCATTTTACCAAATCACCTCATTCTTTGGGGCACACGTGAGGAACACAAATGCGAACAAGCCTGAATGGTTCCCAGGACAATATGCAACTGAAAACTCACACCCCAGAAGTGACTCGAACCCATACTCCCAGGAGCCACGCAACTGGTATGTACAAGACGCCTTAATCCACTTGACCATCACGACCGGACATAATGAGGTGATAGCCGAGGCTATTTGAACCACCCCACCGCCGGCACTCGGATAGTAATCTTGGGCATAGCATTTTACCAAATCACCTCATTCTTTGGGGCACACGTGAGGAACACAAATGCGAACAAGCCTGAATGGTTCCCAGGACAATATGCAACTGAAAACTCCCACCCCAGAAGTGACTCGAACCCATACTCCCAGGAGCCACGCAACTGGTATGTACAAGACGCCTTAATCCACTTGACCATCACGACCGGACATAATGAGGTGATAGCCGAGGCTATTTGAACCACCCCACCGCCGGCACTCGGATAGTAATCTTGGGCATAGCATTTTACCAAATCACCTCATTCTTTGGGGCACACGTGAGGAACACAAATGCGAACAAGCCTGAATGGTTCCCAGGACAATATGCAACTGAAAACTCACACCCCAGAAGTGACTCGAACCCATACTCCCAGGAGCCACGCAACTGGTATGTACAAGACGCCTTAATCCACCTGACCATCACGACCGGACATAATGAGGTGATAGCCGAGGCTATTTGAACCACCCCACCGCCGGCACTCGGATAGTAATCTTGGGCATATAGCATTTTACCAAATCACCTCATTCTTTGGGGCACACGTGAGGAACACAAATGCGAACAAGCCTGAATGGTTCCCAGGACAATATGCAACTGAAAACTCCCACCCCAGAAGTGACTCGAACCCATACTCCCAGGAGCCATGCAACTGGTATGTACAAGATGCCTTAATCCACTTGACCATCACGACCGGACATAATGAGGTGATAGCCGAGGCTATTTGAACCACCCCACCGCCAGCACTCGAATAGTAATCTTGGGCATAGCATTTTACCAAATCACCTCATTCTTTGGGGCACACGTGAGGAACACAAATGCGAACAAGCCTGAATGGTTCCCAGGACAATATGCAACTGAAAACTCACACCCCAGAAGTGACTTGAACCCATACTCCCAGGAGCCACGCAACTGGTATGTACAAGACGCCTTAATCCACTTGACCATCACGACCGGACATAATGAGGTGATAGCCGAGGCTATTTGAACCACCCCACCGCTGGCACTCGGATAGTAATCTTAGGCATAGCATTTTACCAAATCACCTCATTCTTTGGGGCACACGTGAGGAACACAAATGCGAACAAGCCTGAATGGTTCCCAGGACAATATGCAACTGAAAACTCACACCCCAGAAGTGACTCGAACCCATACTGCCAGGAGCCACGCAACTGGTATGTACAAGACGCCTTAATCCACTTGACCATCACGACCGGACATAATGAGGTGATAGCCGAGGCTATTTGAACCACCCCACCGCCGGCACTCGGATAGTAATCTTGGGCATATAGCATTTTACCAAATCACCTCATTCTTTGGGGCACACGTGAGGAACACAAATGCGAACAAGCCTGAATGGTTCCCAGGACAATATGCAAGTGGAACCAGACAATATGATGGTCAAGTGGATTAAGGCGTCTTGTACATACCAGTTGCGTGGCTCCTGGGAGTATGGGTTCGAGTCACTTCTGGGGTGTGAGTTTTCAGTTGCATATTGTCCAGGGAACCATTCAGGCTTGTTCGCATTTGTGTTCCTCACGTGTGCCCCAAAGAATGAGGTGATTTGGTAAAATGCTATGCCCAAGATTACTATCTGAGTGCCGGCGGTGGGGTGGTTCAAATAGCCTCGGCTATCACCTCATTATGTCCGGTCGTGATGGTCAAGTGGATTAAGGCGTCTTGTACATACCAGTTGCGTGGCTCCTGGGAGTATGGGTTCGAGTCACTTCTGGGGTTTGAGTTTTCAGTTGCATATTGTCCTGGGAACCATTCAGGCTTGTTCGCATTTGTGTTCCTCACGTGTGCCCCAAAGAATGAGGTGATTTGGTAAAATGCTATGCCCAAGATTACTATCCGAGTGCCGGCGGTGGGGTGGTTCAAATAGCCTCGGCTATCACCTCATTATGTCCGGTCGTGATGGTCAAGTGGATTAAGGCGTCTTGTAGATACCAGTTGCGTGGCTCCTGGGAGTATGGGTTCGAGTCACTTCTGGGGTGTGAGTTTTCAGTTGCATATTGTCCTGGGAACCATTCAGGCTTGTTCGCATTTGTGTTCCTCACGTGTGTCCCAAAGAATGAGGTGATTTGGTAAAATGCTATTCCCAAGATTACTATCCGAGTGCCGGCGGTGGGGTGGTTCAAATAGCCTCGGCTATCACCTCATTATGTCCGGTCGTGATGGTCAAGTGGATTAAGGCGTCTTGTACATACCAGTTGCGTGGCTCCTGGGAGTATGGGTTCGAGTCACTTCTGGGGTGGGAGTTTTCAGTTGCATATTGTCCTGGGAACCATTCAGGCTTGTTCGCATTTGTGTTCCTCACGTGTGCCCCAAAGAATGAGGTGATTTGGTAAAATGCTATGCCCAAGATTACTATCCGAGTGCCGGCGGTGGGGTGGTTCAAATAGCCTCGGCTATCACCTCATTATGTCCGGTCGTGATGGTCAAGTGGATTAAGGCGTCTTGTACATACCAGTTGCGTGGCTCCTGGGAGTATGGGTTCGAGTCACTTCTGGGGTGTGAGTTTTCAGTTATATATATATATATATATATATATATATATATATATATATATATATATATATATATATGTCGTACCTAATAGCCAGAACGCACTTCTCAGCCTACTATTCAAGGCCCGATTTGCCTAATAAGCCAAGTTTTCATGAATTAATGTTTTTTCGTCTACCTAACCTACCTACCTAACCTAACCTAACCTAGCTTTTTTTGGCTACCTAACCTAACCTTACCTATAAATATAGGTTAGGTTAGGTTAGGTAGGGTTGGTTAGGTTCGGTCATATATCTACGTTAATTTTAACTCCAATAAACTCAGGGCAGCATACTTGGCCCTCTCCTCTTTCTCATCTACATTAATGACCTTCCAAATGCCTCCCAACACCTCAAACCAATTCTATTTGCTGACGACACAACCTTCATTTACTCCAGTCCTGACCCTCTTGCTCTAAATGCCACAGTAAATACTGAGCTAAATAAAGTCCATCTTTGGCTAACTGCCAACAAACTCACCCTTAACATTGACAAAACCTTCTATATTCTGTTTGGCAATAAATCCTCTAGTCTTATAAATCTCAAAATAAACAATACCCAAATTTGTAACAAATTAGATGGCAAATTCCTTGGCATTCTCATTGACCACAAGCTGAATTTCCAGGGACACATTCTAAATATATCTAAAAAAGTTTCAAAAACTGTGGGCATTCTTTCTAAGATCAGATATTATGTACCACGCCCTGCCCTGGTGACTCTCTATTACTCCCTTATCTATCCTTATCTCAACTATGGTATTTGTGCTTGGGGTTCTACTACCCAAAATCACTTACGTCCTCTAATTACCCAACACAAAGCCGCTATTAGAACAATATCCAACTCTGGCCCCAGACATCACTCGGTACCCCTACTCAAATCTCTTAATATGTTAGATATTAAGTCACTGCACATTCTCTCATGTGTATTATACATATATAAAACGCTAAACTATAATGCCAATCCTGATCTTAAAAGCTTCATAGTAGGTTGTAACAGAACCCATGAGCACCACACCAGAAATAAATACAGTTTTGATATTCCTAGAGTACGTCTTAATCAAACTAGAAATGCTCTGCAAATCAAGGGGCCCAGAATGTGGAATGACCTTCCCAACCATGTTAAAGACTGTACCTCTCTCAACCAGTTTAAGATAAAAACTAAACACTACCTAATAAATTCCCTGTAATCTACCTCACTCCTCTATTGTCAACCCATGTCTGTTATTTTCTTTTTTTTTTTTTTTTAATCAACACTGTTTGTCAACCTATTGTATTTGTGCTGCTTTTTCAGTCATGTTTCCCCCTTTTTTTTTATCTTTATTTGTATTTGTTCTCAACATCTTTTATTCTTTATGCTCAATTAGTATTAAGTTCTAGATATTAATGTTTTCTTGCCCGAAACGCATTGCGTAATAGTGGCTTTAGGCATTGTATGTACTAGCTCTATCTATATATCAATCCATTAATGTAACATCACTTGTATGTATATACCTTACCTGAATAAACATCTGAATCTGAATCTGAATCTGAATAAAAAAAATTGACCTCATACATAGAGAAAAGGGTTGCTTTATCATTTCATAAGAAAAAAATTATAGTAAATATATTAATTCAGGAAAACTTGGCTTATTAGGCAAATCGGGCCTTGAATAGTAGGCTGAGAAGTGAGTTCTGGCTACTAGGTACGACATATATATATATATATATATATATATATATATATATATATATATATATATATATATATATATATATATATTTATATATATATATATGTCGTACCTAATAGCCAGAACGCACTTCTCAGCCTACTATTCAAGGCCCGATTTGCCTAATAAGCCAAGTTTTCATGAATTAATGTTTTTTCGTCTACCTAACCTACCTAACCTAACCTAACCTAGCTTTTTTTGGCTACCTAACCTAACCTTACCTATAAATATAGGTTAGGTTAGGTTAGGTAGGGTTGGTTAGGTTCGGTCATATATCTACGTTAATTTTAACTCCAATAAAAAAAAAATGACCTCATACATAGAGAAAAGGGTTGCTTTATCATTTCATAAGAAAAAAATTATAGTAAATATATTAATTCAGGAAAACTTGGCTTATTAGGCAAATCGGGCCTTGAATAGTAGGCTGAGAAGTGAGTTCTGGCTACTAGGTACGACATATATATATATATATATATATATATATATATATATATATATATATATATATATATATATATATATATAAATATATATATATATATATATTTATTTATATATATATAAATAAAAGTGAATATGAAACTCCTGTTGGTCAGTCTGCGCATGTAGTGCATCCAGTATGGGAAAGCTATTTCCTTCAAAAAGTATAATCGTGTGGCTTTATGTTTAAAGAAACCATTTCAAGTACATTCTTTGATTGAAAAACTTGAATATAAATACAAGTGTTAATTGTAAATGACCAGTTATAAACAAAAATAAGAAGTAGGAAAAATGATATATGGAACCAGACAAAAACATTGGAACGCTCAGGTGATGAGAGGGTAAACAACCGCCGCCATCTTAGCAGCGCGCCAGCCGGTGGTGTCCAGCACGAGCATTAAGGGAAAACCTTGACACAAACTGCATCTATCATAAAGAAGAAGCACCACCATTGACCGCCAAGTGCTCACATCAAGTCTAACTCTAAGAAACAACACTCAAGCCTTGACGCTTCTCCCAACATCCGGGGGAGAAAACCTTCACACAAACTGCACCTGTCATAAAGAAGATGAAGACTCACCAGTGTCCACAGTGTCAGAAGGTATTCCCCAGTCCTTCACTTGTGGAGCGTCACATGTTAGTGCATTCAGGTGACAAACCTCATGAATGTCCAGAGTGTGGGAAGAGATTCAGTGAGCGTGGAAATATGAAGACACACATGTTAGTGCATTCAGGTGACAAACCTCACGAGTGTCCAGAGTGTGGGAAGAGATTCAATCGTATTGGAAATATGAAGACTCACATGATGGTGCATGCAGATGAGAGACCTTTTCAATGTGCCGAGTGTGGCAAAAAATTTAGAGTACGTGGAAGTATAATAAGCCACTTGTTAGTGCATTCAGGTGACAAACCTCATAAATGTCCAGAGTGTGGGAAGAGATTCAGTCATCTTGGTAGTATGAGGAGGCACATGATGGTGCATGCAGATGAGAGACCTTTTCAATGTGCTGAGTGTGGCAAAAAATTTAGAGAACGTGGAAGTATAATAAGGCACATGTTAGTGCATTCAGGTGACAAACGTCATGAGTGTCCAGAGTGTGGGAAGAGATTCAGTCAGCTTGGAAGTATGAAGACTCACATGTTAGTGCATTCAGGTGATAAACCTCATGAGTGTCCAGAGTGTGGGAAGAGATTCAGTGAGCGTGGACATATGAAGACTCACAGGATGGTGCATGCGGATCAGAGACCTTTTCAATGTGCTGAGTGTGGCAAAAAATTTAGAGAACGTGGAACTATAATAAAGCACATGTTAGTGCATTCAGGTGACAAGCCTCACGAGTGTCCAGAGTGTGGCAAAAAATTTAGAGAACGTGGAAGTATAATAAGGCACATGTTAGTGCATTCAGGTGACAAGCCTCACGAGTGTCCAGAGTGTGGGAAGAGATTCAGTCGTCTTAGTAATATGAAGAAGCACAAAATGATACATGCAGATAATAGGCTAAACACTTCGAGTGTGGAAGGTAATTAAGAGAATGTTGAAGGATAATGAGACACATACAGGTATATTAACTTAACTTTAATCTAACAGTGTGCTATCACAATGTCAGTTGGATGTTCTTCAAAGGTAATTCTATTTTGTTTAAGAAATACACTTCACCATGAAAGGTAAAGATCAAGATATTTTATTATATTGTTCTTTTATGAAAGTTAGATGACCAAGCAAGAACTAGAGAAGCTGTCACTATAGGAAAATTCAAAATTGCTTATAAGTATAGAAATATCTCTTTAGTTTAGCAAAGATAAATCAAAGCTTTAAATATTTTTCTTCATATTTATGAAAATAATAATGTGCTTTCTGTTTTTGTTTTCTGTGAAAATTTATTTAAAATGTAATATACTCTGTAGCTAAGTTATGGACATTATTGTTGTAATATTATTTAGCATTGGTGCTGGTGAAGAAGACAGTCTGAGATGTACTTAAGATGAGACCATTTGATTGATAGGGAAATGTAGGTTAATCAAGGAATTTTCTCATCAGATTCATATGCAAACTGATGTCTATTTTATATTTTTTGTTTAGGCATATTTATGAATAATACTCTTGATTATAAATATTTCACCGAAGAGTTTATTGAAGGCAGATTGGCATTTATAACTGTCAGTCAAGTTAATATGAAATTTAAATTTATATTACTCTAGAAATTTACATCACTCTAAATTTACCAGAAATTTATATTACTCTAGCCTAACTTTATCAGTTATGCTGTAATTGTCTTGGAATAATATTTTACCCGATTTACCTGAGGGCCACTAACCCTAGTTGCCTCAATAAAAACGGGAAGCTGGCAGCTTGTTGAAGATTCCCTTCCCCCCCCCCCCAATTTTCCTTGATTTTTTCCAGGTATATTTTGAAATTCAGCACATTTTGGCAGTTATGTCGTTGGTGGGTAGTCAGTTCCATTGATCAATAACCCTGTGGGTGAAAAAGCCTGATTCCAAGTTATATTAGCTTGATTAGCAATAATATTATCCTGATTCGTATAATCCTCTGTCAATTATATTATCCAAACTGGCAATTATATTAAGATGATTGTGAATTACATAAACCTTACTGGCAATTATATTAGCATGACTGTCAATTTATATCAAACATATTTATTTATGTTGTGGTGCTCGTGGGTTCTATTACATCTATCAATGGAGAGTTTCAGATCAGGATTAGCATTTAGGAACAAGGTTTTGTACATGTAAATAGCACAAGAGAATGTGTAGAGCGAGTGTATATGTAGCATGTTCAGGGATTTAAACAGAGAGGCTGTGTGTTGTTTGAAGACAATTTTATTGTTCTGATAACAGATTTTTATTGGGTGGTGATGAGCATCAGGTAATTTGCCGTGGATGAATGAACCCCAGGCACAGATACCATATGTTCACATACCAACCCTAATTTTCAAAGAAACCTCTAGATTTTTAGCTCCAGCCATTTCATTGCTCTACAACAAATCATTTGAACTCCAAACCTTTCTTGATATTCTAAGGGGAAAAAAGCAAGAGTAACCTTAGTCAATTAAAGTGTCAATCTCACTGAAGTCAACAATTATATACCAATATCAACTCTGCAGATTTTGTCTAAAATATTTTAAAGAGTTAATCTACAAGCAGCCTTAATCTTATTTAGCAAAACAAAATTTACTTAGTTCTTGCCATAATTGTTTCAGGCCCAAAAAAGGACCAATCATGCACCAATTAGTATGATTAACATTATATATGCAGCTCTTGGAAGAAATGAGTACCCTTGTTCATTTATTTGTTGACCTACATTAAGACTTTTTTACACTGTTAACACATTAACTTTCTTAAATTACAACATTACAGAGTAAGAGGTTAATCCCTCCAATACCTAGAGTCTTACCTTAGTGACAGGCTCCAGTATGTCTCTGTGAATGATTCCAATTCACCCACTCTACCTATTAACCCTGGTGTTACACTGGGCAGTATCACTTCACCCTCTCGTCTTTCTCATCTCTCCCTCCCTTTCCAGCCCGTTGCCATCATGAGGGGGCTTGGTTGGCGGATGGTAGAGTGTGATGCTCCATGGGACAGTGTCCTCTGTCCTTTTGAAGCCTAATGCTCTTGCTGCCATCTTCACTAATTGTGCTGAATAATTTTTCCTATTAAGTTTAATTTTTCCTTCCCAATTCTCCTGTTTAATTGCTATTTCCTTGTGACGTTTTGCAATTCTTGATTATTCTTTCAGATGTTTTCTTCTGTTTAGACACCGGGTTTTTGGGGAGGCACACCCTCTCACCCGTAAAACTGTGGTACTCGGCATTGTCGAGCAAGAGTACACCTTTATTGTCAATCTTTTCCTTCATTGCTGAGCCCAATTATATCGTGCTGAGCTTCCATTATATCTTGACGGACTGATGATTCCTATCGTTGCGATTGTAGGGCGTATATCTACAGTGCACCCCTGGGGGGGGGGGGCTTTGTCTTGTTGGGTGTCCTATCCTCTAATTGTGGCTCCATGGTGGGTATGGGGCCTTGTTTGTCGATGAAATGTTTACTCGTTCATTAACATGCTGATATCTGACCCTCTTTTTAACTTCTAAGACGAGAGGTGTGGGAGACCAGGCCCCCCAAGTCGGACTGTGATGGAAAGCTGGGCTCTGTAGCCCACACTACATTGGTCCCAGATCAGGCAGCTCCTGACTCTCCCTGCTTGATGGAGTTTTGGGAGCTCTTCTACTACCTGACTTGTGAGTGCTTGGTCCACCAGGTCCCAACTACTCCTATCTGCTCCCCCTCCCACCTCTGTGGCTGGGTTGAGCCCCAAGCTTCCAATGATGACCACCTCATCACATGGAGTGGCTCCATCTCTCATTGTAACAACTGGGCCTCTTTGTCCCCCCCCCCCCCCTCTTACTGGGGGTGCCCGGTGCTGTTCCCTCCGCAGTCACACTCACACGATTCCTTCCAGTTCTAATACGTTCCAAGCTTTATTTGGTTCTGCTACATGGATTAAGTATTTTGGTCTTAGTCATGTTGATTCTACTCGTCCTGATAATTTATTCATCCATAAACACCTAGTTGATTTGGTGGATACCTTTGTCATTTTTATCCCCTCGCCTACTGGTACATGTTTCATTGCAGCGCCTTCTCGGGAAGCAGCTGCCTGCTTAGCCTCGTTGTCCTGCATTGGGAAACCCCGGTTCGGAACTCCAAAAATGCCTAGTTAAATGCTAGGATTTACACTGCTACTCTCCCGCACCATGTAGCGACTGGTGATAGCTGTCAATGCTATCAATCAGAGCTATCGATGTGCTTTAATATACCTAGTAATCTCTCATTTTTTTTTTTTACAAAGTATCTGTCAACTTCTTATAAATTTTGCTACAATTTACCTACTTAAAATTATCTGCTAGATTAAGGACCTTCTCGAAACGCTGCATGTACTAGTAGCTTTACAAGAATGTAAACACCATGCTATGTACCCCTAACAAACCCAATGTTCCTTGCGTGTGTGTGTGTGTGTGTGTATAGACATATATATATGTCGTACTTAGTAGCCAGAATGCACTTCTCAGCCTAATATGCAAGGCTCAATTTGCCTAATAAGCCAAGTTTTCATGAATTGTTTTTCGACTACCTAACCTACCTAACCTAACTTTTTCGGCTACCTAACCTAACCTATATAGATAGGTTAGATTAGGTTGGGTAGGGTTGGTTAGGTTCGGTCATATATCTCCGTCAATTTTAACTCCAATAAAAAGAAATTGACCTCATACATAATGAAATGGGTAGCTTTATCATTTCATATGCAAAAAATTAGAGAAAATATATTAATTCAGGAAAATTTGGCTTAATAGTCAAATCGGGCCTTGCATAGTAGGCTGAGAAGTGCGTTCTGGCTACTAGGTATGACATATATATATATATATATATATATATATATATATATATATATATATATATATATATATGTCATACCTAGTAGCCAGAACGCACTTCTCAGCCTACTATGCAAGGCCCGATTTGACTATTAAGCCAAATTTTCCTGAATTAATATATTTTCTCTAATTTTTTGCATATGAAATGATAAAGCTACCCATTTCATTATGTATGAGGTCAATTTTTTTTTATTGGAGTTAAAATTGACGGAGATATATGACCGAACCTAACCAACCCTACCTAACCTAACCTAACCTATCTTTATAGGTTAGGTTAGGTTAGGTAGCCAAAAAAGTTAGGTTAGGTTAGGTTAGGTAGGTTAGGTAGTCGAAAAACAATTAATTCATGAAAACTTGGCTTATTAGGCAAATCGGGCCTTGCATAGTAGGCTGAGAAGTGTGTTCTGGCTACTAGGTACGACATATATATATATATATATATATATATATATATATATATATATATATATATATATATATATATATATATATATATGACAATGTCAGACCACCCAGACCAGATTCCTTCTGAAGATGTATTTAATATACGAAAGTACTTAAGGAAATTCCTGTTTCATTTTCCTCCGTGGTCTGACATTGTCACATTCTTAATCACGTGTTTATTTTCGTGATATACACACACACACACACACATATATATATATATATATATATATATATATATATATATATATATATATATATATATATATATATATATATATATATATCTGAAAACTCACACCCCAGAAGTGACTCGAACCCATACTCCCAGAAGCAACGCAACTGGTATGTACAAGACGCCTTAATCCACTTGACCATCACGACCGGACATAATGAGGTGATAGCCGAGGCTATATGAACCACCCCACCGCCGGCACTCGGATAGTTATCTTGGGCATAGCATTTTACCAAATCACCTCATTCTTTGGGGCACACGTGAGGAACACAAATGCGAACAAGCCTGAATGGTCCCCAGGACATATGCAACTGAAAACTCACACTTGCATTTGTGTTCCTCACGTGTGCCCCAAAGAATGAGGTGATTTGGTAAAATGCTATGCCCAAGATAACTATCCGAGTGCCGGCGGTGGGGTGGTTCATATAGCCTCGGCTATCACCTCATTATGTCCGGTCGTGATGGTCAAGTGGATTAAGGCGTCTTGTACATACCAGTTGCGTTGCTTCTGGGAGTATGGGTTCGAGTCACTTCTGGGGTGTGAGTTTTCAGTTGCATATGTCCTGGGGACCATTCAGGCTTGTTCGCATTTGTGTTCCTCACGTGTGCCCCAAAGAATGAGGTGATTTGGTAAAATGCTATGCCCAAGATAACTATCCGAGTGCCGGCGGTGGGGTGGTTCATATAGCCTCGGCTATCACCTCATTATGTCCGGTCGTGATGGTCAAGTGGATTAAGGCGTCTTGTACATACCAGTTGCGATGCTTCTGGGAGTATGGGTTCGAGTCACTTCTGGGGTGTGAGTTTTCAGTTGCATATGTCCTGGGGACCATTCAGGCTTGTTCGCATTTGTGTTCCTCACGTGTGCCCCAAAGAATGAGGTGATTTGGTAAAATGCTATGCCCAAGATAACTATCCGAGTGCCGGCGGTGGGGTGGTTCATATAGCCTCGGCTATCACCTCATTATGTCCGGTCGTGATGGTCAAGTGGATTAAGGCGTCTTGTACATACCAGTTGCGTTGCTTCTGGGAGTATGGGTTCGAGTCACTTCTGGGGTGTGAGTTTTCAGTTGCATATGTCCTGGGGACCATTCAGGCTTGTTCGCATTTGTGTTCCTCACGTGTGCCCCAAAGAATGAGGTGATTTGGTAAAATGCTATGCCCAAGATAACTATCCGAGTGCCGGCGGTGGGGTGGTTCATATAGCCTCGGCTATCACCTCATTATGTCCGGTCGTGATGGTCAAGTGGATTAAGGCGTCTTGTACATACCAGTTGCGTTGCTTCTGGGAGTATGGGTTCGAGTCACTTCTGGGGTGTGAGTTTTCAGTTGCATATGTCCTGGGGACCATTCAGGCTTGTTCGCATATATATATATATATATATATATATATATATATATATATATATATATATATATATATATATATATATATATATATATAATAACCTAGAAGGGGTACCACCTCTGGTGCAAGTGTAGGGACCCATAGCCTCGGAGAAGAAAATAACGAGTACTCAGAGAAGACCTTGTGGATTCTCACTGAACACTTTGATATTTTCTTCTCCTACCATCCCTATCCTTTTGGTATGTGTGTATATTTATCCAATTTTATTTGAAAATGTCATTACACAAAATATATATATATATATATATATGTCGTACCTAGTAGCCAGAACGCACTTCTCGGCCTACTATGTAAGGCCCGATTTGCCTATTAAGCCAAGTTTTCCTGAATTAATATATTTTCTCAATTTTTTTTCTTATGAAATGATAAAACTACCCATTTCATTATGTATGAGGTCAATTTATTTTTATTGGAGTTAAAATTAACGTAGATATATGACCGAACCTAACCAACCCTACCTAACCTAACCTATCTTTATGGGTTAGGGTAGGTTAGGTAGCCGAAAAAGTTAGGTTAGGTTAGGTTAGGTAGGTTAGGTAGTCGAAAAACAATTAATTCATGAAAACTTGGCTTAATAGGCAAATCGGGCCTTGCATAGTAGGCAGAGAAGTGCGTTCTGGCTATTAGGTACGACATATATATATATATATATATATATATGTATATATATATATATATATTATATATATATATATATATATATATATATATATATATATATATATATATTATAAATACATTGGTGTATACTGGCAGCAGGTTTTCTTTCAAACATGTTTCATTGAATATGACCGCATATTCTGTATTTATTATTTTCTGGTTTAGGGCTTCTATCCCTCTAACTATTTTCTTAGCATCAGGGCTTAATTGAAATAGGAGTTCTCCAAAACTCATTTTTGTACTTTTAAGGTGAAGAAAAGAAGTGATTTACTATAGGGTGTATTACACTTATTTATATTGTTTGCACAACGTTTCGAACCTCCATGGTTCATTCTCAAGTGAACAGATCTTACAATACTAGTTGATTTTATACCCGCACTGGGTCAGGTGATAATACAATAAAGGTGAAAACATGGGGGGGATATATAAGGGGTAAATGTGAGGTGAAACATAGAGGCTGCAGAAGGCTTATTGGCCCATACGAGGCATCTCCTATCTAAACACAAAGATTAATCCTGTGTAATTGGCCTATTATGTTGAACATTGTCTTCTGTGTTTGCATCGATATGTTCTTGTCTTGTCCTTACTCTCATGGTGGGTAGAGTAAATAGTTCCGTGATTTGGGTGTTCATGGTAGGTCGCTCTATTCTTATGTGAATTGCCTCAAGAATTTGTAATCTTCTTGCATCTTGGGTTTTGTCTATTATGCAGGTATTCTTGTTCAACATTTCTCTTGTTAGAGTAATGTCATTGACCTAATTGACCTAAAAAGACACCTAGAGAGAGAGTCAGTACTCCAATTTACACATGAAAATAGTGAAAATAACAGTCTGCCATTCCTGGATGTAATAATAACAAAAACAGGAACCTCTTTAAGCACCAACGTGTGCTTAAAGCCCACCAACCCCACCAACATAGGATTATGCCTGAATGGTAGAAGTGAGTGCCCCCAAAGATACAAAGCCAGTGTTCTCAATGTGTATATTCGTCGAGTGCTTACCCACTGCTCTGAATGAGTTTTGAGTTTTGGAGAACTCCTATTTCACTCCTATTATTTCTCCAAATGAGTTTTGGAGAACTCCTATTTCAATTAAGCCCTGATGCTAAGAAAATAGTTAGAGGGATAGAAGCCCTAAACCAGAAAATAATAAATACAGAATATGCGGTCATATTCAATGAAACATATAAATACATTATATACATATATTATATATATTATATATATGCATTATATATATATATATATATATATATATATATATATATATATATATATATATATATATTGTGACGGTAACGCGTTGGTGTTTGGCTGTTTCAAACGCTAGGGGTATGGCCTCCTCACAAAAAAAAAAAAAGGGAAAAGCTGGAACTTTCGTCTGTGGTAAGGTAATGGGAAGACACACAAAACACAAGTAAATTTAACAATGAAATTTTAATTACGTTAAAAAAGCAAGACATGAATAAAATTGGGCATAAAAATTGTAACAGATAAATCAAATAAAATAATAAGAATAATCACTGGCAAATGAAAAGTTACGTTAAGACAAGTGAATAATAGCAAAGGAAATAATGATGCAGGAATAATGGCATCAAGCTGCCACCTCCCTTAGTACATGTAAGCCAAGGCTTAGTCTACCAATGAGACGTGTTAACTTGTGTGGAGCACGATATATTCTGTCTTCCCTAGGTCGCGGTGGCCCAGACATCAGCTCGTGTGGCGGGTGGTGGAGCAGGTGCGACGAGCACCAGCCAATCAGCGACAGGCAGGCGATGGACAAGCAGTTTGCCGGTTCACGGTGGCGGAGGCGAGCAGGTGTGCCAGTGCTGGATACGTTTTGCTCTCTGGCAAAACTTGTTGTTGTACTTGTTGGATATATCTTCTATATTAGTTGTTTCTGGGACGTAGTTTGGAGGGAAGAGCAGGCTCAATCTCTTGAAAGAGATTATCGTCACATCTCTCCCCCGAAGCCTGCGGTTCTGGAAGAAGTACGTCGTTATGTGGTGGAGTAATAGGTGGAGTCGCTTCTACTTCATAAACTCTGGAGAGGGCATCGGCTATGATGTTGTCAGAACCCTTGATATAGCGGATCTCCAGGTTGAAATCTTGTAAATACAAAGCCCATCGTAGAAGACGCTGGTTAGTGAATTGGGCTTGATGTAGGAAGCTGAGAGGGTTGTGGTCTGAGAAGATGGTGGTAGACCTGGCACCTTGTAGGTACGGAGCGAAATGCTGGAGATTCAGGACGATGGATAGTAGCTCCTTTTCAATAGTGCTGTAGTTCCTCTGGTGGGGTTTCAATTTGTAGCTGTAGTAGCTGACAGGTAGAACCTCCTCGCCTCGTTGCTGCATCAGGACACCACCAACGCCGGTACCACTGGTGTCGACATGAAGGACGAAAGGCTTGGTGATATCTGGCGAGGCGAGAATGGGATTAGAACAGAGGAGGAATTTGAGTTGTTCGAAAGCAACGGTTTGCTGCATGGTCCACTTATACCGTTGCTTGGGACTGGTTAATAGGATTAGAGGTGTGGCGACTGCACTGAAATTTCTCACAAACCTACGGTAGTAGGAGGCAAGACCAAGGAAGCGCAGGAGCTGCTTCCTGGTGGTAGGCTGTGGATAATGTTGGATGGCTTGAGTGTGTGAGTTTAACGGAGCTAGGCTGCCACTCCCAATAACATGACCCAGATAACGCACTTTACCTTTCGCGAAGGTGGACTTGCCCAGGTTGATGGTGAGGCCGGCTGTCAGGAGCTTGGCGAACAGACGTCGCAGCTGGAGCAGATGTTCACTCCAGGTGTTGGATGCTACGACGATATCATCCAAGTAGGCGTATGTGTTATCCAAGCCCTGGATGACACGGTTGACAGCTCTCTGAAAGGTAGCCGGGGCATTACATAGTCCGAAAGGAAGGCGTTCATATCTGAAAAGTCCAAAAGGAGTGATAAAGGCAGATATTTCTTTAGCTCGCTCCGTTAAGCACACTTGATAATACCCCTTAAGCAAGTTCACTTGGGACAAGTACTGGGCATTACCAATGGCGTCAAGAATGTCATCTATCCTTGGCAAGGGGTAAGCATCCTTGACTGTCACGTTATTCAACTTACGATAGTCGGTACATAGCCTCACCTTACCTTGGGGTTTTGGCACCAAGATACAGGGTGAGGCCCAGTGGGACTCACAAGGTGTAGCCAGTCCATGATCCAAGAGGTACTGCACCTCAGCACGCATGACTTCCTTCTTGCTAGGGCTGATTCGGTAGAAGGGTTGACGAATCGGCCGGGTGTCGGGGAGCAGTTGGATGTCGTGCTGGGTAACATTACACTCTTGGGGGTCATCTCGGAACAACTCCTGATGTTCTCTGAAGATCTTGACGAGAGGTGCACTATGATTATCCTGAAAGTAGTTGGGAAGATCATTAAGGATTTCTGAATTAGAAAGCGCTGACTCCTTGTCAGTGCTTTCGGGAGGAGAAGCAGGGAAGGTCTCACTGTGGATGTATGGTTCTGTAAAAGCAGAGTAGTTTAACATGACAGTGGGAGGAGTACCATTATATAGCTTCAGGAGGTTGACGTGGCACAGCTGGGTCTTCCGCCGCCTATCTGGAGTTTATAGAACGTAGTTATGGTTGTTTCTGCACTCCTTGATGTGGTAGGGTCCTGAAAACCTGTTTGTAAAGGAGAACCTGGGATAGGGAAGTAAGCAAGCACGAAGTCTCCCGGCTTAAATTTTCTTACTTTGCTGGTCTGGTCGTAATGAGTCTTCATCCTCTCCTGTGCTTTCAATAGATTATCATGGGCAAAACTGTGGACTCTCTTTAGAATGTGTTGAAGGTTTTGAAGAAACTGGGGCACATTCTGATGCTCACTGAAGGTGGCATCTCGTAGAGAGTCTTTGAAAGCCTTGAGGGGAGTACGGCACTTACGGCCGTAGAGCATCTCATAAGGAGATACTCCTAGGGACTCATTGGGAAGACTTCTATAAATGTGCAGTATCAGATCTATTTGCTTATCCCAATCCTTAGAGGTTTCACTACAAAACTTTTTCAGGAGTGCTTTGATAGTCTGATGACTACGCTCAAGAGAACCCTGTGAAGCAGGATGATAGGGGCTGGACAATACCTGTTTGATGTTGAACTCCTCCAGTGTCCTTTTGAAGAGATCACTGGTGAAGTTGGTACCACAGTCGCTCTGAACCTCCCTGGGAAATCCATACTGGGTGAAGATCTTCAATAAGTGCTTCACAACCGTAGCAGCCGTAATGTTCTTCACTGGAACTGCTATGGGAAATCTGGTGGTAAGACACAGGATGGTTAAGATATAGGAGTTACCTGAACTGGTCCGAGGTAAAGGACCAACACAGTCTATAATAAGTCTGTGGAAAGGTTCCGCAGGCACCTGTATGGGAATCAATGGCGCTCTGGTAATAGAGATGTTCGGTTTACCTGCCATCTGACATGTATGACACTGTTTTACGTACTGTTTGACGCTATTTACCATACCTGGCCAGTAGCAGTCTTGACGAATTCCATGGTAAGTCTTGTTGAATCCGTAGTGGG
The DNA here is from genome assembly GCF_040958095.1 of Procambarus clarkii. NCBI lineage: Eukaryota > Metazoa > Arthropoda > Malacostraca > Decapoda > Cambaridae > Procambarus > Procambarus clarkii. Next base: position 25,804,777 of record NC_091184.1, on the reverse strand, counting down.
AGAGTGCTTCGTGGGCCAGATGTAGAATAGTGGGCCGCAGGCTGGCAGGAATCACAAGTTGTTCGATGTTGGCCCAATCGTCGTCCTCCTTCAGTTTACTGGGTCTATATCTGCGGTAGAGCAAGTCGTTCTCTAGGAAGAACCCAGGAATACTGTCGGGTTGAGTCTCAGCCTGGAAAAATTATGGTGTTAAGGTAAGATCTTCACTCTGTAACTTACGGAACTCCAACTTGGTCAGATTCGGGGGTAGTTTCTGAGGGTCTTGAGGGACAGCGGTAGCAGTAGAGTCAGCTGGCTGTGGTTGTGCGGCTTGTGCACGGGTGGTCACTAGAACCGGAGGAGAAACTTCATCACTCTCTTGAACCTTTGCTGGAACATACTCGAATATAGGGTTATCTGGCACAGAGGTACACACCTGGGGTTTGTCCATGACGATCAGGTTGGTCGGTTGCAGGTCTTCCGCCAAGTCGTTGCCTAGGAGAAGTTGCACTCCAGGCATGGGAAAAGGCTTTTCCCTGACGGCGACTTGGACTTCTCCGTTCACGAAGGGACAATCCAGGTGGACTCTGGCGAGAGGATAAGGAGTGGTAGCAGTGAGGTCAGTGATGAAGACAGTTTCTCCGGTGTAGGCGATGTTGGGCACAGCCGACTTCAAGATGATCGATTGAAGAGCCGCTGTGTCCCTCAAGATCTTCAATTTGAAACGTCCCTCCGGATTTGAACCGTTGGCAGAGACAGTTCCAGTATACAGGTGGTTACTGAAAAGAGAAAGATCATTAACATGAACACCAACATTCATCACAGGCTTACCGGACTTAGGAGAAGTTGGTTTGGGTTTTTGCGTGTCGGTGGTTCCTTTATATTGAGACTTACCACATTTATCTATGGTATGTCCATAGAGTCTACAATACTTGCAGTACAATTGCAAGCCAGCTTGATCGGTACTCACTTTCTCGTAACTGTACCACGACTTCTTACTGGAGGATGGTTCTGGTGTCAGCCGGTGGATGAGGCTGTAAGTGTCAGCCGACTTAGCACACTTCAGGTAGTCGGTTTCTTCTTTATCTGCTAAATATAGACGGACAGGAGGCGGCACACGCCTCAAGAATTCTTCAACTAGCATAAGGTTGACGAGTTCTGTAAAAGTAGAGACATGTGCTGCTTCCAGCCATTTCATAAAATATCTTCGTTTTGTGTTAGCAAACTCGAGAAAGGTAGTGGTACTTGCCTTCAGGTTGTCACGGAATTTTCTTTGATAACTTTCGGTGGAGAGAAGGTAGGCATCCAACACTGCTTGTTTCAGAGTCTGGTAGTCATTCTCAGACGCCAAAGTACTGAGTGTGACTGCAGCTCTACCTGTAAGATGTACTCTGAGAAGTGTGGCCCATTGGTCGGCAGGCCAACTGAGTTGATTAGCAAGGGTTTCAAAGGTGGTAAAAAACACGTCAACTTCTGCTTCTACAAATGATGGCATTAACTTACTTGCATGTGATATATTAAAACTGACGGGAAGATTGGCAGTAGCTTGCTGGTGTTGAGCGAGGTGTGAAGTTTCCAACGCGAATTCTCGTTGACGACACTCTATAGCCAGAGTCGCTTGTTGCTTGTCATGTTCGTGTTGCATCTCCAACTCGCGTCGCTTTGTTTCAAGCTGTACTCGTTCCCGCTCATGGAGCATTGCAACCTCACGTTCCTGGAGGGCGAGTTCACGTTCCTTGAGGGCGATTTCTCGTTCTTGTTCTTCCTTCCTCAAGGCAGCCTCACGTTCTTGTTCTTCCCTTCCTATGGCAGCTGCTTCTCTTTGCTGCTCGAGGGCTTCCCTTTGCTGCTCACGTTCAATCTTGGCCAGCTCTAGTTTGAGTTTCATCGTTGCCAAATCAGTTTTATCTGCAATATAGTAAGTTTCAGAGTCTATCTTACCTTGCTCTAAGAAATGATCCAGTAACAGGTTGTGTATTTCACTCTTGTTGGCTTGGTAGGGAACTGTTAGTTGATACTCATGTGCAAGAGTTTGTAATTCAGCTCTCTTGGCATGACTTAAAGTCCCAATTGCACCTGCTGGACCTGCATGGAAAGCTTGGAGACGAAACATGGTGAAATTAGCAAATAAATGTACAACGAATATACCGTTGTGATATAGTGAATGTCAGAAACAGGACAACGTGGCAACTGGTACCTATCCTGTGGAATCTTTAACAATTAAAGTTAAGTACAAGATGTTAAATGATTAATTTAAATCAAGGTCGCAGGAAATCTTGTACCCGGTACTCATGTAAGAGAATAAGGGCAAGAAAATCCTACTAAACAAGTGAAACTGAGTTTCTAAAACAAATGAAACAGTTAATTGCCTCAAAAGTAAAATTGATAGTCCAAGGATGTAGGCATACCTTGCCGAGTCTCTATAGGACATAAGCAAGTTTTTCCCACTGAAATTAATATGATACAGAATTAGCAAACTTTTGTGCTCTGAAAAAGAAAGCTAATTCCCTACCAACGTAGGTATCATCATCTCTGACTGACGTGTAGGGGTGCGAGGTGTCAACTGGTGACGAGAACTGCTGCTGAGGTCCCAATTCAGCAACTAAAGTTCGTGCTAGAGGAACTATGGCCCTCTTTATCCTCCTACTGTCAGATTGCAGAAGATTAGGTGCACTTGACCCGGGGGCAGACCACAGTACCAGGGTACCAATATGATGATCTGTCGAAAATATGAGAAATATCCAAGGGACAAAAGATGGTAAACACGAGTAATAACACGGAGGGAGAGATGACCAATTAAGAGTATGACTGAGGCCTACAGTCACCACGTAATCCAAAGTTGTCTCACCTTCACCATATGCTACTCTCGGAATGCACAATACACACAGCACCATATAAAAATAAAATTGAATATGAAAAATAGTAAAAGCTACGTTACCAAAGCCAAATACGCTTACCATAAATTACTACTTGGCACCAGTACCTGAGTGAAGCTCCCGGACAGGCCCCCACTTTATGTGACAGTAACGCGTTGGTGTTCGGCTGTTTCAAAAGCTAGGGGTATGGCCTCGTCACATAAAGAAAAAAAAAGAGAAAAGCTGGAACTTTCGTCTGTGGTAAGGTAATGGGAAGACACACAAAACACAAGTAAATTTAACAATGAAATTTTAATTACGTTAGGAAAGCAAGACATGAATAAAATTGGGCATAAAAATTGTAACATAAATCAATCAACCAAAATAATAAGAATAATGACTGGCAAATGAAAAGTTACGTTAAGACAAGTGAATAATAGCAAAGTAAATATAGCAAAGGAAATAATGATGCAGGAATATTGGATTCAAGCTGCCACCTCCCTTAGTACACGTAAGCCAAGGCTTAGTCTACCAATGAGACGTGTTAACTTGTGTGGAGCACGATATATTCTGTCTTCCCTAGGTCGCGGTGGCCCAGACATCAGCTCGTGTGGCGGGTGGTGGAGCAGGTGCGACGGGCACCAGCCAATCAGCGACAGGCAGGCGATGGACAAGCAGTTTGCCGGTTCACGGTGGCGGAGGCGAGCAGGTGTGCCGGTGCTGGATACGTTTTGCTCTCTGGCAAAACTTGTTGTTGTACTTGTTGGATATATCTTCTATATTAGTTGTTTCTGGGACGTAGTTTGGAGGGAAGAGCAGGCTCAATCTCTCTTGAAAGAGATTATCGTCACAATATATATATATATATATATATATGCAAACAAGCCTGAATGGTCCCCAGGACTATATACAACTGAAAACTCACACCCCAGAAGTGACTCGAACCCATACTCCCACAACTGGTATGTACAGGGACGCCTTAATCCGCTTGACCATCACGACCGGACATAAGGAAGTGATAGCCGAGGCTATATGAACCACTCCCCCGCCGGCACTCGGATGGTAATCTTGGGCATAGCATTTTATCAAATCACCTCATTCTTTGGGGCACACGTGAGGAACACAAATGCAAACAAGCCTGAATGGTCCCCAGGACTATATACAACTGAAAACTCACACCCCAGAAGTGACTCGAACCCATACTCCCACAACTGGTATGTACAGGGACGCCTTAATCCGCTTGACCATCACGACCGGACATAAGGAAGTGATAGCCGAGGCTATATGAACCACTCCCCCGCCGGCACTCGGATGGTAATCTTGGGCATAGCATTTTATCAAATCACCTCATTCTTTGGGGCACACGTGAGGAACACAAATGCAAACAAGCCTGAATGGTCCCCAGGACTATATACAACTGAAAACTCACACCCCAGAAGTGACTCGAACCCATACTCCCACAACTGGTATGTACAGGGACGCCTTAATCCGCTTGACCATCACGACCGGACATAAGGAAGTGATAGCCGAGGCTATATGAACCACTCCCCCGCCGGCACTCGGATGGTAATCTTGGGCATAGCATTTTATCAAATCACCTCATTCTTTGGGGCACACGTGAGGAACACAAATGCAAACAAGCCTGAATGGTCCCCAGGACTATATACAACTGAAAACTCACACCCCAGAAGTGACTCGAACCCATACTCCCACAACTGGTATGTACAGGGACGCCTTAATCCGCTTGACCATCACGACCGGACATAAGGAAGTGATAGCCGAGGCTATATGAACCACTCCCCCGCCGGCACTCGGATGGTAATCTTGGGCATAGCATTTTATCAAATCACCTCATTCTTTGGGGCACACGTGAGGAACACAAATGCAAACAAGCCTGAATGGTCCCCAGGACTATATACAACTGAAAACTCACACCCCAGAAGTGACTCGAACCCATACTCCCACAACTGGTATGTACAGGGACGCCTTAATCCGCTTGACCATCACGACCGGACATAAGGAAGTGATAGCCGAGGCTATATGAACCACTCCCCCGCCGGCACTCGGATGGTAATCTTGGGCATAGCATTTTATCAAATCACCTCATTCTTTGGGGCACACGTGAGGAACACAAATGCAAACAAGCCTGAATGGTCCCCAGGACTATATACAACTGAAAACTCACACCCCAGAAGTGACTCGAACCCATACTCCCACAACTGGTATGTACAGGGACGCCTTAATCCGCTTGACCATCACGACCGGACATAAGGAAGTGATAGCCGAGGCTATATGAACCACTCCCCCGCCGGCACTCGGATGGTAATCTTGGGCATAGCATTTTATCAAATCACCTCATTCTTTGGGGCACACGTGAGGAACACAAATGCAAACAAGCCTGAATGGTCCCCAGGACTATATACAACTGAAAACTCACACCCCAGAAGTGACTCGAACCCATACTCCCACAACTGGTATGTACAGGGACGCCTTAATCCGCTTGACCATCACGACCGGACATAAGGAAGTGATAGCCGAGGCTATATGAACCACTCCCCCGCCGGCACTCGGATGGTAATCTTGGGCATAGCATTTTATCAAATCACCTCATTCTTTGGGGCACACGTGAGGAACACAAATGCAAACAAGCCTGAATGGTCCCCAGGACTATATACAACTGAAAACTCACACCCCAGAAGTGACTCGAACCCATACTCCCACAACTGGTATGTACAGGGACGCCTTAATCCGCTTGACCATCACGACCGGACATAAGGAAGTGATAGCCGAGGCTATATGAACCACTCCCCCGCCGGCACTCGGATGGTAATCTTGGGCATAGCATTTTATCAAATCACCTCATTCTTTGGGGCACACGTGAGGAACACAAATGCAAACAAGCCTGAATGGTCCCCAGGACTATATACAACTGAAAACTCACACCCCAGAAGTGACTCGAACCCATACTCCCACAACTGGTATGTACAGGGACGCCTTAATCCGCTTGACCATCACGACCGGACATAAGGAAGTGATAGCCGAGGCTATATGAACCACTCCCCCGCCGGCACTCGGATGGTAATCTTGGGCATAGCATTTTATCAAATCACCTCATTCTTTGGGGCACACGTGAGGAACACAAATGCAAACAAGCCTGAATGGTCCCCAGGACTATATACAACTGAAAACTCACACCCCAGAAGTGACTCGAACCCATACTCCCACAACTGGTATGTACAGGGACGCCTTAATCCGCTTGACCATCACGACCGGACATAAGGAAGTGATAGCCGAGGCTATATGAACCACTCCCCCGCCGGCACTCGGATGGTAATCTTGGGCATAGCATTTTATCAAATCACCTCATTCTTTGGGGCACACGTGAGGAACACAAATGCAAACAAGCCTGAATGGTCCCCAGGACTATATACAACTGAAAACTCACACCCCAGAAGTGACTCGAACCCATACTCCCACAACTGGTATGTACAGGGACGCCTTAATCCGCTTGACCATCACGACCGGACATAAGGAAGTGATAGCCGAGGCTATATGAACCACTCCCCCGCCGGCACTCGGATGGTAATCTTGGGCATAGCATTTTATCAAATCACCTCATTCTTTGGGGCACACGTGAGGAACACAAATGCAAACAAGCCTGAATGGTCCCCAGGACTATATACAACTGAAAACTCACACCCCAGAAGTGACTCGAACCCATACTCCCACAACTGGTATGTACAGGGACGCCTTAATCCGCTTGACCATCACGACCGGACATAAGGAAGTGATAGCCGAGGCTATATGAACCACTCCCCCGCCGGCACTCGGATGGTAATCTTGGGCATAGCATTTTATCAAATCACCTCATTCTTTGGGGCACACGTGAGGAACACAAATGCAAACAAGCCTGAATGGTCCCCAGGACTATATACAACTGAAAACTCACACCCCAGAAGTGACTCGAACCCATACTCCCACAACTGGTATGTACAGGGACGCCTTAATCCGCTTGACCATCACGACCGGACATAAGGAAGTGATAGCCGAGGCTATATGAACCACTCCCCCGCCGGCACTCGGATGGTAATCTTGGGCATAGCATTTTATCAAATCACCTCATTCTTTGGGGCACACGTGAGGAACACAAATGCAAACAAGCCTGAATGGTCCCCAGGACTATATACAACTGAAAACTCACACCCCAGAAGTGACTCGAACCCATACTCCCACAACTGGTATGTACAGGGACGCCTTAATCCGCTTGACCATCACGACCGGACATAAGGAAGTGATAGCCGAGGCTATATGAACCACTCCCCCGCCGGCACTCGGATGTACGTCCCTGTACATACCAGTTGTGGGAGTATGGGTTCGAGTCACTTCTGGGGTGTGAGTTTTCAGTTGTATATAGTCCTGGGGACCATTCAGGCTTGTTTGCATTTGTGTTCCTCACGTGTGCCCCAAAGAATGAGGTGATTTGATAAAATGCTATGCCCAAGATTACCATCCGAGTGCCGGCGGGGGAGTGGTTCATATAGCCTCGGCTATCACTTCCTTATGTCCGGTCGTGATGGTCAAGCGGATTAAGGCGTCCCTGTACATACCAGTTGTGGGAGTATGGGTTCGAGTCACTTCTGGGGTGTGAGTTTTCAGTTGTATATAGTCCTGGGGACCATTCAGGCTTGTTTGCATTTGTGTTCCTCACGTGTGCCCCAAAGAATGAGGTGATTTGATAAAATGCTATGCCCAAGATTACCATCCGAGTGCCGGCGGGGGAGTGGTTCATATAGCCTCGGCTATCACTTCCTTATGTCCGGTCGTGATGGTCAAGCGGATTAAGGCGTCCCTGTACATACCAGTTGTGGGAGTATGGGTTCGAGTCACTTCTGGGGTGTGAGTTTTCAGTTGTATATAGTCCTGGGGACCATTCAGGCTTGTTTGCATTTGTGTTCCTCACGTGTGCCCCAAAGAATGAGGTGATTTGATAAAATGCTATGCCCAAGATTACCATCCGAGTGCCGGCGGGGGAGTGGTTCATATAGCCTCGGCTATCACTTCCTTATGTCCGGTCGTGATGGTCAAGCGGATTAAGGCGTCCCTGTACATACCAGTTGTGGGAGTATGGGTTCGAGTCACTTCTGGGGTGTGAGTTTTCAGTTGTATATAGTCCTGGGGACCATTCAGGCTTGTTTGCATTTGTGTTCCTCACGTGTGCCCCAAAGAATGAGGTGATTTGATAAAATGCTATGCCCAAGATTACCATCCGAGTGCCGGCGGGGGAGTGGTTCATATAGCCTCGGCTATCACTTCCTTATGTCCGGTCGTGATGGTCAAGCGGATTAAGGCGTCCCTGTACATACCAGTTGTGGGAGTATGGGTTCGAGTCACTTCTGGGGTGTGAGTTTTCAGTTGTATATAGTCCTGGGGACCATTCAGGCTTGTTTGCATTTGTGTTCCTCACGTGTGCCCCAAAGAATGAGGTGATTTGATAAAATGCTATGCCCAAGATTACCATCCGAGTGCCGGCGGGGGAGTGGTTCATATAGCCTCGGCTATCACTTCCTTATGTCCGGTCGTGATGGTCAAGCGGATTAAGGCGTCCCTGTACATACCAGTTGTGGGAGTATGGGTTCGAGTCACTTCTGGGGTGTGAGTTTTCAGTTGTATATAGTCCTGGGGACCATTCAGGCTTGTTTGCATTTGTGTTCCTCACGTGTGCCCCAAAGAATGAGGTGATTTGATAAAATGCTATGCCCAAGATTACCATCCGAGTGCCGGCGGGGGAGTGGTTCATATAGCCTCGGCTATCACTTCCTTATGTCCGGTCGTGATGGTCAAGCGGATTAAGGCGTCCCTGTACATACCAGTTGTGGGAGTATGGGTTCGAGTCACTTCTGGGGTGTGAGTTTTCAGTTGTATATAGTCCTGGGGACCATTCAGGCTTGTTTGCATTTGTGTTCCTCACGTGTGCCCCAAAGAATGAGGTGATTTGATAAAATGCTATGCCCAAGATTACCATCCGAGTGCCGGCGGGGGAGTGGTTCATATAGCCTCGGCTATCACTTCCTTATGTCCGGTCGTGATGGTCAAGCGGATTAAGGCGTCCCTGTACATACCAGTTGTGGGAGTATGGGTTCGAGTCACTTCTGGGGTGTGAGTTTTCAGTTGTATATAGTCCTGGGGACCATTCAGGCTTGTTTGCATTTGTGTTCCTCACGTGTGCCCCAAAGAATGAGGTGATTTGATAAAATGCTATGCCCAAGATTACCATCCGAGTGCCGGCGGGGGAGTGGTTCATATAGCCTCGGCTATCACTTCCTTATGTCCGGTCGTGATGGTCAAGCGGATTAAGGCGTCCCTGTACATACCAGTTGTGGGAGTATGGGTTCGAGTCACTTCTGGGGTGTGAGTTTTCAGTTGTATATAGTCCTGGGGACCATTCAGGCTTGTTTGCATTTGTGTTCCTCACGTGTGCCCCAAAGAATGAGGTGATTTGATAAAATGCTATGCCCAAGATTACCATCCGAGTGCCGGCGGGGGAGTGGTTCATATAGCCTCGGCTATCACTTCCTTATGTCCGGTCGTGATGGTCAAGCGGATTAAGGCGTCCCTGTACATACCAGTTGTGGGAGTATGGGTTCGAGTCACTTCTGGGGTGTGAGTGTTCAGTTGTATATAGTCCTGGGGACCATTCAGGCTTGTTTGCATTTGTGTTCCTCACGTGTGCCCCAAAGAATGAGGTGATTTGATAAAATGCTATGCCCAAGATTACCATCCGAGTGCCGGCGGGGGAGTGGTTCATATAGCCTCGGCTATCACTTCCTTATGTCCGGTCGTGATGGTCAAGCGGATTAAGGCGTCCCTGTACATACCAGTTGTGGGAGTATGGGTTCGAGTCACTTCTGGGGTGTGAGTTTTCAGTTGTATATAGTCCTGGGGACCATTCAGGCTTGTTTGCATTTGTGTTCCTCACGTGTGCCCCAAAGAATGAGGTGATTTGATAAAATGCTATGCCCAAGATTACCATCCGAGTGCCGGCGGGGGAGTGGTTCATATAGCCTCGGCTATCACTTCCTTATGTCCGGTCGTGATGGTCAAGCGGATTAAGGCGTCCCTGTACATACCAGTTGTGGGAGTATGGGTTCGAGTCACTTCTGGGGTGTGAGTTTTCAGTTGTATATAGTCCTGGGGACCATTCAGGCTTGTTTGCATTTGTGTTCCTCACGTGTGCCCCAAAGAATGAGGTGATTTGATAAAATGCTATGCCCAAGATTACCATCCGAGTGCCGGCGGGGGAGTGGTTCATATAGCCTCGGCTATCACTTCCTTATGTCCGGTCGTGATGGTCAAGCGGATTAAGGCGTCCCTGTACATACCAGTTGTGGGAGTATGGGTTCGAGTCACTTCTGGGGTGTGAGTTTTCAGTTATATATATATATATATATATATATATATATATATATATATATATATATATATATATATATTTAATGTTAAATATGAACAAAAAGGTAAGATTAATAATTCTAACACAAATTTTCTCAATATTTCTTATGTTTCTTTTCACTGTGAATGGTAATTGAAAAATCAATTCTCTAAAATTCATTTTTATTTCTAGTCTGACGCGACGCCTGAACGCGTTTCGTAATAACTTATTACATTTTCAAAGATTTTAGTTTACACACACAACTGTAACCTGTAAACACGCATTATACATCCATACTTATACTCGCATTTGGGTGAGGTGATATGGTACAACAGTTTTGGGTGAGGTGAACAAACTTGGGACAAGCACAAGACAAAACATGAAACAATGGGTATGACTTGGATAAGAGAACATAAGAATGGAAGTAACTGCAGATAGCCTATTGGCCCATACTTCCTCTTGATGCTTCTATATTAGTGCGGAGTCTTGAAGTGGGTAGAATATAGTTGTATATTAATTGGCTGTTGATTGCTGGTGTTGACTTTTTGATGTGTAGTGCCTCGCAGATGTCGAGCCTCCTGCTGTCGCTGTATGTATCAATGATTTCTGTGTTGTTTGTTAAGATTTCTCTGGTGATGGTCTGGTTGTGAGAAGAGATTATAATGTTCTCCATATAATCTCCATAGAGGCTCCATCAAGGAACATATAATCTTTTCTCACAACCAGACCCTCACCAGAGAAATCTTAACAAACAACACAGAAATCATTGATAGATACAGCGACAGCAGGCGGCTTGACGTCAGCGAGGCTCTACACATCAAGAAGTCAACACCAGCAATCAACAGCCAATTAATGCACAACTATATTCTACCCACCTCAAGACTCCGCTCCAATATAGAAGCATCAAGAAATATGGACAAATAGGCTTTCTACAAATCACTTCCATTCAATACCCATTGTTTCGTGTTCTGTCTTGTGTTTAGGAATTTAATACCCTATTAATACCACCTCACCCCATCCACCTCACTCAAATGTAGATATAAACAAATTGAAGATGTGTAAGTTCTATTCAGTTGTGCATGTGTAAGCTAAAGTCGTTGAAAATGTAATAAGTTTTACGAAACGCGCTCAAGTGTCGCATCAGACTAGAAACAAAAAATGAATTTTGGAGAATTGATTTTTGAATTACCACCAACAGTGAAAAGAAACGTACGAAAGATCGAGAAAATTCGTGTTAGAATTATTAATCTTACTTTTTTGGTCATATTTAATAATATATGTCTACAGGAAAGACTGCTACCAAAATATACAAATATATATATATATATATATATATATATATATATATATATATATATATATATATATATATATATATGTCGTACCTAATAGCCAGAACGCACTTATCTGCCTACTATGCAAGGCCCGATTTGCCTAATAAGCCAAGTTTTCATGAATTAATGTTTTTTCGACTACCTAACCTACCTAACCTAACCTAACCTAACTTTTTCTGCTACCTAACCGAACCTAACCTATGAAGATAGGTTAGGTTAGGTTAGGTAGGGTTGGTTAGGTTCAATCATATATCTACGTTAATTTTAACTCCATTAAAAAAAATTGACCTCATACATAATGAAATGGGTAGCTTTATCATTTCATAAGAAAAAAATTAGAGAAAATATATTAATTCATGAAAACTTGGCTTATTAGGCAAATTGGGCCTTGCATAGTAGGCTGATAAGTGCGTTCTGGCTACTAGGTACGACATATATATATATATATATATATATATATATATATATATATATATATATATATATATATATATATATATATATATACATATATATATATTTATGTCATACCTAGTAGCCAGAACACTCTTCTCGGCCTACTATGCAAGGCCCGGTTTGCCTAAAAAGCCAAGTGATTTTCTTTATTTTCAATAAATTGTTTGCAGTTAGTTTATTTGAATTTTTATTATTATATTATATTAAGAACATAAATTATTGACGTAGTTGAGTTTGTTTAGGTTAGGTTAAAATAGGTTAGGTTAGGTTAGGTAGGGTTGGTTAGGTTCAGTCATATTAGTTTTACATATTTACATTAGTTTTAAGTCAAATATAAACAAATTAGCTCATACATAATGAAATGGGTGGCTTTATCATTTCATAAGAAAAAAATAGAAAAAATATGTTAGGAAAACTTGGCTTATTAGGCAAATCAGGCCTTGCATACTAAGTACAACATTATATATATATATATATATATATATATATATATATATATATATATATATATATATATATATATATATATATATATATATATATATATATATATATATATATATATATATATATATTAGTATATTTTGGTAGCAGTCTTTCCTGTAGACATATATTATTAAATATGACCGAAAAAGTATGATTAATAATTCTAACACGAATTTTCTCGATCTTTCTTACGTTTCTTTTCACTGTTGATGGTAATTAAAAAATCAGTTCTCCGAAATTCATTTTTATTTCTAGTCTGACGCGACACTTGAGCGCGTTTCGTAAAACTTATTAGATTTTCAAACACTTTAGTTTACACTCACACACACAACTTTAACTGAATAGAGCTTAAACATCTTCGAGTTTTTATACCTACATTTGGGTGAGGTGACAAGTTACAACAGTTTTGGATGAGGTGAAAATAAACTTTTAACACAAGACAGGACACGAAACAATGGGTATTAAAGGTAGGTAACTGCAGAAGGCCTATTTTTATTGGCCCATATTTCTTGATGCTTCTATATTGGAGCGGAGTCTTGAAGTGGGTAGAATATAGTTGTGCATTAATTGGCTGTTGATTGCTGGTGTTGACTTCTTGATGTGTAGTGCCTCGCAGATGTCAAGCCGCCTGCTATCGCTGTATCTATCGATGATTTCTGTGTTGTTTGCTAAGATTTCTCTGGTGATGGTTTGGTTGTGGGAAGAGACTATATGTTCCTTAATGGAGCCCTGTTGCTTATGCATCGTTAAACGCCTGGAAAGAGATGTTGTTGTCTTGCCTATATACTTAGTTTTTTGAGGCTTACAGTCCCCAAGAGGGCATTTGAAGGCATAGACGACGTTGGTCTCTTTTAAAGCGTTCTGCTTTGTGTCTGGAGAGTTTCTCATGAGTAGGCTGGCCATTTTTTTGGTTTTATAGTAAATTGAAATTTGTATCTTCTGATTTTTGTCTGTATTTATAACGTTTCTACTAACAATATTTTTCAGGACCCTTTCCTCCATTTTATGGCCTGTGGAAAAGAAGTTTCTGTAAAATAGTCTAATTGGGGGTATAGGTGTTGTGTTAGTTGTCTGTTGACCAGACCACACACTAGAAATTGAAGGGACGACGACGTTTCGGTCCATCCTGGACCATTCTCAAGTCGATTGTGATGAGGAGGTAGGGACAGGCAATAAATAGGCAAGAGAGAGCTGAGGAGGAAAGTAAGGTGTAGGGGATAGTAGTAATGAGAACTGCAGCAGGCCTATTGGCCCATACGAGGCAGCTCATATTATAACCACCGAAGGAGATAGTAATAGGAAAAAGAAGAGGATAGCAAGGGAGCGTAGGAGAAGACAATGAACAGAAAAAGGGAGAAGAGAGAAAGAAAAGGAAAGAGAAAGAAAGAAATGGAAGGGGGAAAGCTTATGTTAAGTCACGTTTAACATACATCAACATACTTCAGCCACGTTATTGTGACTCATCGCCTGTTAGTTGTCTCTTCAGAGGTTGCATGGCATTTCACTTTCCTTATTACGATGTCTTCCACGAAACGATTGGAGAAGCCGTTGTTGACTAGGACCTGCCTTATCCTACAGAGTTCTTCGTCGACTTGCTTCCATTCTGAGCTGTGGCTGAGAGCACAGTCGACATAAGCATTAACAGCACTCCTCTTGTACCTGTTTGGGCAGTCACTGTTGGCATTCAGGCACATTCCTATGTTTGTTTCCTTAGTGTAGACTGCAGTGTGGAAAACTCCTTTCCATGACTGTTACATCTAGAAAGGGCAGCTAGCTTCCCATCCTTCTCCATCTCGTAAGTGAAACGCAACACAGAATTCTGCTCAAATGCCTCCTTCAGCTCCTGCAGATGTCTGACATCAGGTACTTGTGTAAAAATGTCGTCAACATACCTGCAGTATATGGCCAGTTTCAAGTTCATGTCGACTAAGACTTTTTGCTCGATGGTACCCATGTAGAAGTTTGCAAACAGGACACCTAGGGGAGAACCCATGGCGACCCCATCTACTTGCTTATGCATGTGTCCATCCGGGCTCAAGAAGGGTGCCTCTCTCCAGACACAAAGCAGAACGCTTTAAAAGAGACCAACGTCGTCTATGCCTTCAAATGCCTTCTTGGGGTCTGTAAGTCTCAAAAAACTCAGTATATAGGCAAGACAACAACATCTCTTTCCAGGCGTTTAACGATACATAAGCAACAGGGCTCCATTAAGGAACATATAGTCTCTTCCCACAACCAAACCATCACCAGAGAAATCTTAGCAAACAACACTGAAATCATCGATAGATACAGCGATAGCAGGCGGCTTGACATCTGCGAGGCACTACACATCAAGAAGTCAACACCAGCAATCAACAGCCAATTAATGCACAACTATATTCTACCCACTTCAAGACTCCGCTCCAATATAGTAGTATCAAGAAATATGGGCCAATAAAAATAGGCCTTCTGCAGTTACCTACCTTTAATACCCATTGTTTCGTGTCCTGTCTTGTGTTAAAAGTTTATTTTCACCTCATCCAAAACTGTTGTAACATGTCACCTCACCAAAATGTAGGTATAAAAACTCGAAGATGTTTAAGCTCTATTGAGTTAAAGGTGTGTGTGTGTGTGTAAACTAAAGTCTTTGAAAATGTAATAAGTTTTACGAAACGCGCTCAAGTGTCGCGTCAGACTAGAAATAAAAAGGAATTTTGGAGAATTGATTTTTGAATTACCATCAACAGTGAAAAGAAACGTAAGAAAGATCGAGAAAATTTGTGTTAGAATTATTAATCATACTTTTTCGGTCATATTTAATAATATATATATATATATATATATATATATATATATATATATATATATATATATATATATATATATATATATATATATATATATATATATATATATATGTAGATATGTAAATATGTAGGGATTGCCCCAAGGATAGTAAACATATCCTTGAAACCCAAGGCCATTCAATGCTCCAGATTGATATGTTACTCGACCTCCCTCGTGGTCATCCTGGCCAGTCTCTTTGCGTAATGAAGATCACTTCTGATAGTAGGTCCCTTCCGTCTTCCGTAATTCTTGCTGGTGCCAGATGCTTTTGAAGGAGCATCTGTTCTCCTCCCCTCTGCATTAGGTGCTGGAAATTTGGGCATGATCGCTTCAAATGCACAAGTGCCGTGTCTCTATGCCCCTTGTGTGGATACTCAGGTCATTATAAGACAGTGCTTTTCTTCCCAAGCTCACTGCATCAATTGCAGTGATGCCCACCCTACCTTCTCCCGCACATGTGTGTAATACAAATTTGAGGAAGCCATCCTCAATTTGAAACATCAGAATCATTTATCTTTTCATGAGGTGAGACGCCAAGTACGCCATCTTTTACCTTCCTCTGGCATGTCTTATACTCGTATATTGCGTTCCACTTGTCGCCCTCTCCCACTCCCTATCTCAGTTTTGCAACCGTTTCCAGGCCATGGACCTGGACACCACCACCACCACCACCTCACCTGCTCTACTGAATTCTGGGCCAGGGTCTTCCTCCTGGTTCTCTGTCTGGTGTCTCCCTTCCCTTCCTCCCTTCCTTCCTTCCCAGTCTTCCCTGTCTCCTGTGCCCTCTTTTTCTTCTCGGCCCTCCCCTCTTGTATTTTGGCCCTCCACACCGCCTGTCCATCCAGGTCGTTGTCCCTCCTCCCAGCAATCTTCATATGAAGAACATAAGAACAAAGGCAACTGCAGAAGGCCTATTGGCCCAAACGAGGCAGCTTCTATCTATAACCACCCAATCCCACTCATATACATGTCCAACCCGCGCTTGAAACATTCGAGGGACCCCACATCTACCACATTACGCGGCAATTGGTTCCACAAATCAACAACCCTGTTACTGAACCAGTATTTACCCAAGTCTGTCTTAAATCTAAACTTAATCAAATTTATACCCATTTCGTGTTCTGTCTTGTGTTGATATTTTTAATACCCTATTAATATCCCCCCTGTTATGTCTATTCATCCACTTGATAACCTCTATCATGTCACCCCTCACTCTTCGCCTTTCCAGTGAATGCAACTTAAGCTTTGTTAATCTTTCTTTATATGAAAGATTTCTAATTTGGGGAATTAACTTAGTCATCCTACGTTGGACACATTCAAGTGAATTTATATCCATTCTATAATACGGCGACCAAAACTGAACTGCATAATCTAAATGGGGCCTAACTAGAGCAAGATATAGCTTAAGAACCACACCAGGTGTCTTGTTACTAACGCTTCAATTAATAAATCCCAGTGTCCTATTCACCTTATTACGAACATTCATGCATTGATCCTTTTGTTTTAAATTCTTACTGATCATAACTCCCAGATCCCTTTCGCAATCCGACTTCGCAATCTCAACACCATCTAGCTTGTAACTCTATCATCATTACCTAGCCTCAGAACTTTACATTTATCAGCATTAAACTGCATTTGCCAATCCTTTGACCATTTCAGAACCCTATCTAGATCAACTTGAAGTGATAGTGAGTCCTCCTCCGAATTAATTTCCCTACCGATTTTCGTATCATCGGCAAATTTGCAAATGTTGCTACTCGAACCTGAATCTAAATCATTTATATATATTATAAACAATAGAGGTCCCAGGACAGACCCCTGAGGTACTCCACTAACAACATTATCCCACTCTGACTTAACCCCATTTATACTAACTCTCTGTTTCCTATGGAATAGCCATGACCTAATCCAACTCAATATAGCACCCCCAATACCATGAGCTTCTATTTTTTAATTAGTCTTTCATGTGGCACTGTATCAAAAGCTTTGCTAAAGTCAAGGTATACAACATCACAATCCTTACCACTATCAACTACCTCAACTATGCTGGAATAAAAAGTTAGCAAATTTGTTAAACATGAACGGCCATTTGTGAAACAATGTTGCGACTCATTTATTAATTTATGTTTTCCAAGATGGAGATGAATTGTATTTGCAATTATTGATTCAAGTAACTTTCCCACAATAGACGTTAGGCTAATTGGTTGATAGTTTGACGCAAGTGATCTATCTCCTTTCTTAAAAATTGGTACCACATTAGCTACCTTCCATGACTCTGGCACTCTGCCTGACTATTGATTTATTAAATATGGTAGACAGTGGCTCAGAAAGCTCCTCTTTGCATTCTTTAAGCACCCTGGCAAACACTTCATCCGGCCCTGGGGATTTGTTTGGTTTTAGTTTTTCTAATTGTTTAATTACATCCTCCCTGGTAACTGCTAAACTAGTCAACCTGTCCTCATCCCCACCCACATAGACTTGTTCGGCTGAAGGCATATTGTTAAGTTCTTCTTTAGTAAATACAGATATAAAATATTTGTTAAAAATACTACTCATCTCCTTTTCATTATCCGTTATTTGACCTGTCTCAAATTTTAACCCAGCAAACACAGAACGTTTGTGGACGTTTTTAAATGGTTCCACAAAGGTAATACTTTAACTTTTGACATAAATACGTATATCTGATGTTCTTAAAACCAAAGGATATAACTAAAAACATATATTCTTGAGACACAGTTTTTTAAGATTTATGTAAAAATTTAAAAATAATAGTGAATGCTATGGTATTATAATGTTTTCATGCTTTATATTTAAGAATAAATAATTTTCAGTCAACATTTAGTTTTTTTTGTTTACTTTCTGTAAAGCTATCCAATTTACGTTCTTATAACATAAATATAACATTTATATGACGTCAGTATAACGTTATTTACACGACATCATTACGTTATTATGATGTTATATTAACGTATAATTCCTGTGTGAAAACCAGAATATATATTGAACTTTATGTTTTAAACCTTGTAAAGTTATCATAAAACTTGGAATAAGACGGTAAGCATGCTTTACTTATGAAAATATACAAACAAATCAACAAAAACATTTTAACATAAAAAACATAAACATAACATAAATTAATTGCATGCATGGGAGTTAACTGGAACTCTGTAATATTGCATACATGAACCTTAAGGTACAAACCCAGTGTATTTACTCATGCAGTTCTTTCCTAAATCTAAATTTTTCCAATTTTTACACTTTGTTTCGAGTTCTGTCTTGTGTTGCTACTTTTAATACCCCATTAATGTCCCCTTTGTTATGTCCATTCATCCCATTGTGCACCTCTACCATATGTCACTCCTAATTCTTTGCTTTTCTAGAGAATGTAATATAAGCTTTGACAATCTTTCTTCATATGACAGGTTAACAGGTAGAACAAAGATTACCATTTATATATGGATAACTATTATAAGTCGGTTTGAATGAGTGAATTGCTGCTTGAAGATAGGTATATACACCTGTGGTACTATCAGATTGCATCGTGGTGAGCCTAAAACCCTTCAGATCCAAGCAAAGGGTAAAATGCCAGCAGATACAATTGCGAACACATTGATACCAAAATGAAAGACCTAGGATGACAATTGGGGTGACCAAAATGAAAAGAGTGTATACATTTTATCGCTCTTGTGCGCTCCCTGGTAACACACTCTCGCTTACTCTGTTTGTTGCGGATGGTAAGCCGGGCTTTTGGAGTTTATATGCCTTTAGTCCTGTAGAGAATTCTATTGCGAACACATTGATGCCAAATTGAAAAAACTAGGATGAGAATTGAGGTAACAAAGTTGAAAAGGGTATACACTTTTCAGTATTATCACGCTCTCTAATGTAATGAGAGTTGCCTGAGGGTGGCTCAGCTTTCTTTTTCTGGTACCCTTGGCCTACATTCATCTTGTCGGCGGGTGGAGCGCGCTGCTGTCTTTGACATTATATGCACATAGTTCTGTTGGGAATTCTATTGCGAACGCATTGATACCAAAATGAAAGACATAGGACGAGAATTAAGGTGACAAAGTTGAAAAGAGTATACACTTTTCAGTATTTCCGCGCACTACCAGGGAATGTCCAAACAAAAATGGAGAGAGTGGAGGGGTAACTTGCCCAAAACGCGAAAGTGTTTGGGGAGATTAACTTTCGTTCAATACTATTATGCAAAAGGAGCCACACATCTATGGTTCATCCAATAAAATCAGCAGACTTCTAGATGTTACTACTGCTCGGCTTAGACTCGGTTACAAGTATTTCTGGGAATTCTCATTATCTGCCGATGTAGACCTGACCAAATGTTAACTGTCAACAAAATTATTTGCACACCCCTTCGTCACTATGTGATAGTGAATTTAGAGACAATTCTATAACCAATGTACCAACGATGTGTCAATATTTCATTCAAAATGATCTGGTACCAGAAATTTTAGCCAAATATCCCCAGTTTGCTAACTGTAAGTAGTAACTAAGTGATTGTAACCTATCCACCGCTGCCCACTGGATGGGGAGCGGTGTGCAGGACAAACATATCAATTGTGACACTAGCTCTCCACATATGTCAGTTGCTTAATTTAGAAACTGTACTTGTGATCGATCTCGAACCTATTGTTGATGTGACGACTTATACTGAATTTTGTAACTAGCTCATCAAGATTGTAACTTGCTTAGCTAAATGAATTGTTGGGTTCAGTCCCTGAGCCCATTATGTGCCTCTGCAACCCTTTCCACTACCGCCCACAAGATGGGTATGGGGTGCATAATAAATGAACTAAACTAACTTTAAGGCATCCTGAAAGAAAGCTTGGAGGGCTTGAAAAATTGCAGAACGAAGCCTTGAGGATAATCCTTGGGTGCCTTCGTACCACAAAGATACTTAATATGAGAAAGGAACTTAATATTCCGAGCGTTGTTTATCGTGTTACTGAAAATAACTGTCAAATTGGTATAAAAATGCTTAGGCTAGCTCATCCTAACCCTTGCACAGAAGCCCTCCAGAATTTCTTTATTGAATGTAAACATTGTTTCAAATAGATAAATAAAATTGGAACTGAACTCAGAAAGTATCAGATTTATAATTTGTACCAAGAGAGACAACAATAGCACTTTCCTGCACTGTAGGAAATTACACCCTTTTCAATTTTTATCCCTCCCTTTCCATCAAAGGAGCAAATTAGAGATCAGTCCCAGCTTTGTCTTGAGGCAAAGCTCAACGTCTTAAGCCATATTGATGCTCTGTCCACAGAGCATTCTCTCTCTCAAATCATATACACTGAAGGTTTCCTACAGCGCCCAACGGGTGCAGCTGGAAGTGCAGTTGTCCTGGCAATAGGATATGACTTATATTTTGAGTGGGGAGTCCGTATAAACAACTGGGCCTCTACCCTTCAGACTGAACTATTTGCCTTGCTCCTTGCACTGAAATGTGTACAAGTATCCAAACTTGATACATTAGTTGTAAGTGACTCTTTATCATCCTTAATTGCTCTCAACTCTTTAAGACATAACTGTAACATGCTTGTGTCTGAAGCTAGACACAAATACAATAACAACTTGAGGAACCTTATCATAAACAATAATCTCAACAAAAATCACATAGTTCTCAGAGGTGATTTCAATATTGACCTAGGGCTACAAAATAACCCTCAAGTAGACTGTTTCCTCAACAGCATGAATTCCTGTATGCTCATCCCCGCAATCACCAGGCCCACCCGAGTCACTCAAACATCTGCGACTACCCTGGATCACTGATGGACCAACATAACAGCTCCTCTTACATCAAGTATAATCACTGACAGAACAACTGACCACTATCCTACCTTCCTTGTAGCGAACATGGCCATAACACCACCAGGTAACAAGAAAATTACCTTTAGGTTACAATGTGAAGCGGCAATAGGCAATCTCACAAATGCCCTCCACAATGTAAACTGGGAATCTAAATTTATCAATACACAGGATAATAATTCGTTAACTAGCCTCTTTCCAAAATTTAAAGCCTTTACAATACTTATTGTCCTCTCCTCACCAAGCAAGTAACTGGCAAAAAGGTTAAATAATCCCTGGCTCACTAATGGCATACTTAAAGCAATCGACAAGAAACATGAATATGAAAAAAAAACTTAGGATTGGCCTAGTTGGAAAAGAAGTAGTTAAGAGGTATTCATCAGTGCTTACCAGTATAATAAGAGCAAAGCGTTCCTATTACGAGAATAGATTCAAAGAAGCAAAAGGCAACATAAAAAGCACATGGAGAGCCATCTCTACCATCCTAGGAGCTAAACAACATTCACATAATAAGATAAAAATCTCCAAGGATGGTTATACACCTGCAACAGATCTTGAAACAGCAACTGAATTTAATAGCTTCTTTTCATCGTTTGGTGCTCACCTTGCCCGAAAAATCCCAGAGACTCAGACATATGTTACCACATATCTTTCACGCAGCTATCCAAACTCTCTTCTCCTCTCTCCGGTCAGCCCTACAGATGTTGTGTCCATCATTCACTCGCTAAAAACCAAAGCTGGGAACATTAGTGAAATACCATCGATGGTACACAGGCGTGCCTCCCATGCCCTTGCACCATCCATAGCACTGCTGTTCAACAAATCCCTAGAGTGTCATACCTTCCCTGATATCCTTAAAAAAGCAAGAGTAACGCCAGTTCATAAAGGAGGTAACACGGCAGACATAAATAATTACAGACCCATATCGAATCTACCTATATTATCAAAATTATTTTTTTTTTTTTACAAACAGCTCTACTCCAATCTTGTAAAATTCAATATACTAAGTCCCTGTCAGTTTGGCTTCCGCTCCCAAAAGAGTACCAATGATGCTATTGTTAGTCTGCTTGACTTAATCTTCTCAGCCCTTGACAAAAGTGAGTTTCCAATTGAACTCTTCATCGGCCTGAGAAAGGCCTTTGATACTGTTAACCATAACTACCTCTTACTTAAATTCCACCATTATGGAATCCGTGGCCTTGCCCTAAACTATATCCGATCCTATCTTAGTAACAGACACCAATATGAAGCCATCAATGATATAACCTCTCCCACTCTACCACTTAATTACCGTAAAGGTGCCACAGAGCAGCATCCTAGGACCCTCCTGTTTCTTATATACATCAATGATCTCCCTAATGTCTCTAACATACTTAAACCTATATTGTTGGCTGATGATACTACTCATCTACTCTGACCCTAACCCACTCCTGTTAAATAATGTTGTAAACAATTAATTAAAAAAAGTCTACTTGTGGATGTCAACCAACAAACCTCACACAAAACATAGAAAAGACCTACTATATCTTATTTGGAAACAAATCAACAAATGCAATTCAGCTTCAGATAGATAATGTAAACATTAGCAATAAAAATGATGGAAAGTTTCTTAGCCTATACTTAGACAAGAGACTCAACTTCCGCACCCATATACAACACATAACTAAAAAGGTTTCTAAAACAGTTGGTATACTGTTTAAGATCAGATATTATGTACCCTACTCTGCTCTCCTCTCACTCTATTATGCACTTATCTATCCCTATCATTCTTATGGCGTTTGTGCTTGGGGTTCAACCTCTGCAAACTACCTCAAGCCCATCATCATCCAGTAAAAATCTGCTATCAGGACAATAAATAACTCTACCTTCAGACAACACACAGCTCCCTTGTTCAAATCCTTAAACATGCTAAACAAATTCACTCCATACATTCTCCTGTGTAAATTACGTTTATAAAGCCCTTTTTCTAACTGCAAACCCTGTTCTGAAACTCTTCCTGGACAGATGTAATAGAACACATGGCCACGTCCCCACCAGACATAAATATCTCTTTGATATCCCCAGAGTCAAACTTAATCTATGTAAACACTCTATGTAAATAAAGGGACCTAGTCTATGGAACTCACTCCCTTATAATGATTTGAAAAGCTGTCCAACTTCTGCCATATTCAAAAATAAAACCAAAAAGTACCTGTAGTACTTTTTAAGTACGAGGGAGTAATGCGTAAAGCGTCCCTCACCTGTGACGTCACAGCGTCACCTGACGCCATATCAACACATCGGCCATTTTGTCGTCAGTTCAGTCATGGCGAGGACTAACCCTTCATGCAAACTGCACCTACTATCAAGAAGAAGAAGATTTTGTGTTCCACCGATAGTATTATCGTAAGTAAGCACTTATATTTTATATTTTATTAAATTAATTGATTCTATTTTTCTGTAATAAAGGTCCAAAGGGTTGTTAAGGAACAAGGGTGTAGCGATACCGACGCTCAGTGCGCTCAACTCACACCAAAATATCACCTGTGTAGCTTCTGTAATTAGTGTTAATTAGTTATGCTATAAGATAATGAAGCGAGTATAAGATTAACTCGCTACAAGGGTACTGTGTTGGGAGGTGAGGGCTGTTACTGGTGTCTGTGGGGATGTGAGGACTTGTACCAACCACTATCACCACCAGTACCTTGTCTTGCATCCTGCTTAGTATTCCTATTGAGATATGAAGTATTATTGCATTCATATAATTATTCATTCATTGTCATTACTATTTTTATGGGCTATGTTCTGTTACCCTAATGCTTTTTACCCCTGGGCATGTCCATTTACTCTCCAGCCCTTCACAAGCCACTGCTGCACCCCCTCCATGCCCATACTTACTGTGCTTATTCTTACAGGACTGCACTGCATTATGTGGTGCTCACTGCCTGGACACCTTGATACATGCATTATAGGGTTCTGGTGGTAGTTCTACTCACCAAGCCCTTCCAAGGCCAGGCTTGACATGTGAGAGCTTGGTCCAACAGGCTGTTGCTTGGACAGGCCCCTCAGGCCCACATATCCACCACAGCCTTGTTTGTCCGGCACTTCAAAATCAAATGTTTATTTACGTAAGGTACATACATATTTTTAGGTAAGGTACTCTTTATTTGGGTAAATTTATCTTCGTAGTATTTAGCTTTGGCTCGTCTAATTATCTTGGATAGCAATAACGAGTAATTCTTTGAGAATTCTTTGGAGACGATTCCTAACCTATACTTCTCCCAACCTATACTTCTTCTCAAGGTCATCTTCACTTCTTGAAGATGTTCAGGTTTTCTCTTGAAGATGTCGACGGTTGTTCCAGCAATACTGTATTTCTTTTATTGCTGAAAACCTGTTTTCAGCCATAAAAAAATAATCCTGAATCCAGAAAAAAATCCCTTTTGTATCGTCTGGAAATTTTCAAATATTGCTGATCAAACCTGAGTCTAAATTATTTGTATATATTATGAATTACAGAGGTCCCAGGACAGGGTTTTTAGGCACTCCACTTACATTTTCCCACTCTGACTTAACCCCCATTTATACAAACTCAGTCTTATCTTTTAGCTAATAATTTATTGTACACACCATACTCAGCCTGTGTAGGGTAGTTTATTGTGCATGTGTAGTATATATATTTGTGTAGTATATTTGGTATATTTAATGCCTCTAACCTCTCCTCATAGTTCTTGTCCTTCAGTTCTGGGAGCCACTTAGTAGCATGTCTTTGCACCTTTTCCAGTTTGTTTATGTGCTTCTTAAGATATGGGCACCATACAACCGCTGCATATTCCAACTTTGGTCTAACAAAAGTCGTGAACAATTTCTTGAGTATTTCGCCATCCATGCATTTAAAAGCTCTGAATATTATCCTTTACCTGCAATTGGTTGTTGCTGTATTTATAGAATATGATTTGTTCTACTTTACATTTGTTTGTTCCTTTTTTTCAAAATTTCTTTCTGCCTCTCTCCTCACTGCCGTGTAGTTGTTTCTCTTTGTATTACTGGTATGTTTGGGGGTTTGGCCTCTTCGTATATTGATTCCATTTTTGTGTCTTTTGGTCTCTGTCCGTCTTGAAATTTCAGTTGAACAAATCCTGTTTCCTAGTTCTGCATCTTTGTTTTGGTATAAATGTTTTTGTTCCTTTATCATATATTTCACAAAATTGACATACTGTGCATTAATTCATCTCAATTACTTCCTTTCCTAACAGCAAGCCTTTCCAGTAAAATTCTTTGAATTCTTTTCTGACTTCTGGCCTAATGTTTGTTTTATCCTAGTGTGTATGATGCCTAGCGTGTGTCTGGTGCCTGTTGTGTTAAACCGAAGATAAATGCATAAGTATAGGTCAGTAATTTCTCCAGCTTTGAAAGGGGTTTTCATTATGCAGCAGTATTCCACTCTAGAGAGCACTAGCGTCTTGAAAACTATCATCATCGGTATAGCATCTCTAGTGTGAAAAGTTCTTGTTATCTATCCTGTCATTTTTCTTGCAGTTGTGACGGCTACTTTATTGTGTTCTTTAAATGTAAGGCCTTCTGACATCAGTACACCCAAATCCTTTACGTTGCTTTTCCGTTCAATGTTATGATTTGACTGAGTTTTGTAAGTGGTTTCCGTTTTTATATTTTTTATTTTTTCCGTAGCGCATGAGCTGAAACTTATGTTCGTTAATCACCATGTTATTTTCTGTAGCCCATAGAAAGACCTGATTTACATCTGATTGGAGGTTTGCCGTGTCCTCTATGTTGCCTACTCTCGTGAAGATTCTAGTGTCATCTGCAAAGGATGATCAAGTACTATAGGTTGTGTCCTTGTCTATGTCCGATATGAGGATGAGAAAAAGTATTGGAGCAAGCACAGTACGCTTGGGGACTGAGCTCTTTACGGTTGATGGTCCAGATTTTATTTTGTTGACTACTACACATTGGGTTCTATTAGTCAGGAAGTTGTATATCCATCTGCCTATTTTTCCGGTAATTCCTTTTGAACGCATTTTATGTGCAATAACACAATGGTCACATTTGTCAAAGGCTTTTTTTTGTCAAAGCGTTTTGTTTGTCTTCCATGGCATCTAGTGCCATGTCAGAGTGGTCCAGCAACTGTGATAGGCAAGAGCGCCCTGTTCTGAAACCATGTTGTCTGGGGTTATGGAGATGCTGTGATTCCATGTATTTTGTGATCTTACTTCTTAGCATTCTCTCAAAGATTTTTATGATGTGCGATGTTAGTGCTATCGGTCTGTAGTTTTTTGCCTCTGCCTTATTTCCTCCTTTATGGGGTGGTGCTATCTCTGCTGTTTTTAGTATGTCAGGGACAATGCCAGTATCTTGGCTTTGTCTCCAAAGAATGTGAAGGGCCTGCGATAACGTTTTTTACAGTTCTTGATGAATATAGAGTTCCAAGAGTCAGGGCCTGGTGCAGAGTGCATAGGCATACTGTCTATGGCTTCTTCAAAATCCAGTGGGGATAGGATCACATCTGATTTATGATTTGATGTTGGTATCATATCCATGAAAAATTCATTTGGGTTATCAATCAGATGGATGGAGAGCTACACTCGTGGTGTCCCATTTTCCCAGCACTCTTTGTCATATAATGCTTTGAAACTTTTGACGGATTTGGCCTCCACCACCTTCTCACCTAACATGTTCCAACCGTTTACCATTCTGTTTGCAAAAGTGAATTGTCTTACATTTCTTCGGCATCTTTGTTTAGTTCGTTTAAATCTATAACCTCTTGTTCTTGAAATTCCAGGTCTCGGGAAATCTTCCCTATCAAGTTTATCAATTCCTGTTACTGTTTTGTACGTAGTGATCATATCTCCTCTTTTCCTTCTGTCTTCTAGTTTGGAATATTTAATGCCTCTAATGTCTCCTCATAAATCCTGCCCTTCAGTTTTGGTATGAATGTTTGTGTGCCTTCATCGTATATTTTGCAAAATATGGAATACATCTCATTTACTTTACTTTAAGAATATGGTTCGATCAATTAAAAACCCTCTTGTTCAAATTGCAAAGAGACTGAAAGAGATGCAGCATGCTCAATGGATTATATATTAGTGATTATTATTAGGATTATATATTAGTGAATCATATTAGTGATTCAATTATTATGGTCATAAAACAATAAACAAATAGTTTTGGTGTTATTACACTCTATTCACAGGTTATATATAAGTATCTGCATGTTTTGTTCACCATTACAAACCACTAAGTTGGTTTGATTTTTGTTGAGATTGTTATTTATGATAAGATTCCTTACGTTATCTGAGAATGAAGCTATGTCGGTATTGGGAAATCTATAGATGGCACTTATAGTCAAGGAGGATTTAAGGGATTTACTGGAGAACTTGGCAAAGGTATATTCACAATAGTCGTCTCTATTACTAATGAGACTATTGCAGATGAAGGTATCTTTGTAAGATATTGCTATGCCACCTCCTTTTTTTTATTAGGCCTGCAGTTGTGAATGGCTTTATTATCACCTTCATTGTATTATCACCTGACCTAATGCGGGTATAAAATCAACTAATATATATATATATATATATATATATATATATATATATATATATATATATATATATATATATATATATATATATATATATATTCAAAATTCGTCAGTGTACTACATTTTTGTTGTTGCTTTTAGGTGTTGCTTTTAACCAGTGTACGTGGGTCTGATTGTGCAACCACAGTTCGAAGAATAATGAAGATATGAACAAACGGCCTGTGGTCACTGTACAGTCTGGAAGGGCAAAAGAAGAAATTGGCATTTCTACAAAAACAAGAACTATATAATGTTATTTTAAGTAAGTAACCAAAAAATTAAATAATTTTTTTAAAGTTTAAAATTCACTTAAAAATGTAAATTTTAAGTTAAAAAATTTTAACCAAAAAACTTAATATTTTTCATATTTGGAACCATTCCATAATCCCAAGCATAAATGATTATATTTCTATCACTTGCTCTTAAGATTGTTTCATTTAATAGAGGTTGGGCATAATTGTTCTCTGCTGCTAATAGAACTGACTGACTTAGCTATAGGAAAATGTAAAATTAATTGGTTTATCCATTACAGTATTTTGCAGTTTATTTCATGATCCTGTGCTTAATACTTGCATAAATAGTAGATTACAAAATGCATTTTTATATCATTAGTATTGAATAATAATAATGCAAATAATTGACTTATAAATGATGTACAATTAATTGGTAGGTGATATTATATTATTAATATTTTTTCATTCTTGCAAAGCCTTAACAAAGTCATTAACATGTTAATATAAACTTGATCACCTTCCACTTATTTTCTCATGTGCTACCTACATGTACAAAACCTTATTCCTAAATGCATATTTTGTTCTGAAACTTGTCCTTTATATGTTGTGTATCACCATCTCTGGAGAGTTTTATCTGATTGATGTATAAATTACTTTTAATTTTACAGAATATTATTGTTATACTGAATTTATTATTATATAAATAACTTAATTTTACAGAATCATCTATCAACGCACATCCACAAGTTGAGGAGGAGGATGTGACCTTCCAGATGTCTGAAGTACTGAAACAGGCACCAAACAGGCCTGGTGGATCTAGGTACAAGGTAAAATAATTTAAATTTTTTTTTTTTTTTTTTACTAATTGTCCGATATATATATATATATATATATATATATATATATATATATATATATTAGTATATTTTGGTAGCAGTCTTTCCTGTAGACATATTTTATTAAATATGACCGAAAAAGTAAGATTAATAATTCTAACACGAATTTTCTCAATCTTTCGTACATTATGCTTCACTGTTGGAGGTAAATCAAAAATCACTTCTCCAAAATTCATTTTTATTTCTAGTCTGACGCGACACGGGCGCATTTCGTAAAACTTATTACATTTTCAAAGACTTCACAAATACACAACTGATTAGAACTTGCGTTTCCCTGATTTTATATCTACATTTGAGTGAGGTGGGAAGGGTGATGTGGCATTACATTTGAGTAAGGTGGGAAGGATGATGTGGCATTAGAGGATATTAATAGGGTATTAAAAGTATCAACACAAGACAGAACACGAAACAATGGATATTGAATAGAAGTGTTTGTAGAAAGCCTATTGGTCCATATTTCTTGATGCTTCTATATTGGAGCGGAGTCTTGAGGTGGGTAGAATATAGTTGTGCAATAATTGGCTGTTGATTGCTGGTGTTGACTTCTTGATGTGTAGTGCCTCGCAAACGTCGAGCCGCCTGCTATCGCTGTATCTATCGATGATTTCTGTGTTGTTTACTAGGATTTCTCTGGCGATGGTTTGGTTATGGGAAGAGATTATATGTTCCTTAATGGAGCCCTGTTGTTTATGCATCGTTAAACGCCTAGAAAGAGATGTTGTTGTCTTGCCTATATACTGGGTTTTTTGGAGCTTACAGTCCCCAAGTGGGCATTTGAAGGCATAGACGACGTTAGTCTCTTTTAAAGCGTTCTGTTTCGTGTCTGGAGAGTTTCTCATGAGTAGGCTGGCCGTTTTTCTGGTTTTATAGTAAATCGTCAGTTGTATCCTCTGATTTTTGTCTGTAGGGATAACGTTTCTATTAACAATATCTTTCAGGACCCTTTCCTCTGTTTTATGAGCTGTGGAAAAGAAGTTCCTGTAAAATAGTCTAATAGGGGGTATAGGTGTTGTGTTAGTTGTCTCTTCGGAGGTTGCATGGCTTTTCACTTTCCTTCTTATGATGTCTTCGATGAAACCATTGGAGAAGCCGTTATTGACTAGAACCTGCCTTACCCTACAGAGTTCTTCGTCGACTTGCTTCCATTCTGAGCTGTGGCTGAGAGCACGGTCGACGTATGCGTTAACAACACTCCTCTTGTACCTGTCAGGGCAGTCGCTGTTGGCATTTAGGCACATTCCTATGTTTGTTTCCTTTGTGTAGACTGCAGTGTGGAAACCTCCGCCCTTTTCCATGACTGTTACATCTAGAAAAGGCAGCTTCCCATCCTTTTCCGTCTCGTAAGTGAAACGCAGCACGGAACTCTGCTCAAATGCCTCCTTCAGCTCCTGCAGATGTCTGACATCAGGTACCTGTGTAAAAATGTCGTCAACATACCTGCAGTATATGGCCGGTTTCAAGTTCATGTCGACTAAGACTTTTTGCTCGATGGTACCCATGTAGAAGTTTGCAAACAGGACACCTAGGGGAGAACCCATAGCGACCCCATCTACTTGCTTATACATGTGCCCATCCGGGCTACCAAAGATACCTTACAAGCAGAACTTATTGTAGAAGGAGGAAAGAATCGAGGCAACTACAGAAGCACCATACTGTCCCCCGAGCTTAGAGCGGCAGCTAAAAGCCTTCGTGAGAACAAGGAGATAGTTGTCAGGAGAGGTGATAAGTCGCCAATATATGTCATTCTTAAAAAAGACGAATATCTGGCGAAAATGAACATCATACTCTCTGACCAAACTAAGTTCCAAAGGGTAACGAAGGACACTACAGCCGAATTAAAAGCAAAGGTCAACAAACTGATCGAAACTGTGAACGCCAAGAAATCCGGACTCCACCTGCCAAAGATCATTGGGGAATATAAACCTGGATATGCGTATGGAAATGTCAAGACGCACAAGCCTGGAAACCCACTTCGGCCAATCATTAGCCAGATACCCACACCCACGTACAGATTGGCGAAGCGACTCAACGGCCTGCTGACTCCTTTTGTTCCTTGCGCCTTCAGCCTGAAGTCTCCAAAGGAATTTGTGGACTTACTGCGGGGCGCACGGGCCACAGGGATAAGAGCCTCGTTGGACGTAGAATCGCTGTTTACCAACGTACCTGTGGACGAGACAATCGGAATGATAGCCGACAGAGTGTATCGTGATCCAGCCTGTACTCCTCTTGACATGCCAGAAAGTATTCTGAGGAAACTACTCCAAGCTTGTACTAAAGAGGCACCCTTCTTGAGCCCGGATGGGCACATGTATAAGCAAGTAGATGGGGTCGCTATGGGTTCTCCCCTAGGTGTCCTGTTTGCAAACTTCTACATGGGTACCATCGAGCAAAAAGTCTTAGTCGACATGAACTTGAAACCGGCCATATACTGCAGGTATGTTGACGACATTTTTACACAGGTACCTGATGTCAGACATCTGCAGGAGCTGAAGGAGGCATTTGAGCAGAGTTCCGTGCTGCGTTTCACTTACGAGACGGAAAAGGATGGGAAGCTGCCTTTTCTAGATGTAACAGTCATGGAAAAGGGCGGAGGTTTCCACACTGCAGTCTACACAAAGGAAACAAACATAGGAATGTGCCTAAATGCCAACAGCGACTGCCCTGACAGGTACAAGAGGAGTGTTGTTAACGCATACGTCGACCGTGCTCTCAGCCACAGCTCAGAATGGAAGCAAGTCGACGAAGAACTCTGTAGGGTAAGGCAGGTTCTAGTCAATAACGGCTTCTCCAATGGTTTCATCGAAGACATCATAAGAAGGAAAGTGAAAAGCCATGCAACCTCCGAAGAGACAACTAACACAACACCTATACCCCCTATTAGACTATTTTACAGGAACTTCTTTTCCACAGCTCATAAAACAGAGGAAAGGGTCCTGAAAGATATTGTTAATAGAAACGTTATCCCTACAGACAAAAATCAGAGGATACAACTGACGATTTACTATAAAACCAGAAAAACGGCCAGCCTACTCATGAGAAACTCTCCAGACACGAAACAGAACGCTTTAAAAGAGACTAACGTCGTCTATGCCTTCAAATGCCCACTTGGGGACTGTAAGCTCCAAAAAACCCAGTATATAGGCAAGACAACAACATCTCTTTCTAGGCGTTTAACGATGCATAAACAACAGGGCTCCATTAAGGAACATATAATCTCTTCCCATAACCAAACCATCGCCAGAGAAATCCTAGTAAACAACACAGAAATCATCGATAGATACAGCGATAGCAGGCGGCTCGACGTTTGCGAGGCACTACACATCAAGAAGTCAACACCAGCAATCAACAGCCAATTATTGCACAACTATATTCTACCCACCTCAAGACTCCGCTCCAATATAGAAGCATCAAGAAATATGGACCAATAGGCTTTCTACAAACACTTCTATTCAATATCCATTGTTTCGTGTTCTGTCTTGTGTTGATACTTTTAATACCCTATTAATATCCTCTAATGCCACATCATCCTTCCCACCTTACTCAAATGTAATGCCACATCACCCTTCCCACCTCACTCAAATGTAGATATAAAATCAGGGAAACGCAAGTTCTAATCAGTTGTGTATTTGTGAAGTCTTTGAAAATGTAATAAGTTTTACGAAACGCGCCCGTGTCGCGTCAGACTAGAAATAAAAATGAATTTTGGAGAAGTGATTTTTGATTTACCTCCAACAGTGAAGCATAATGTACGAAAGATTGAGAAAATTCGTGTTAGAATTATTAATCTTACTTTTTCGGTCATATTTAATAAAATATATATATATATATATATATATATATATATATATATATATATATATATATATATATAAATAAATATATATATATATATAAATATATATATAATGTGTCGTACCTAGTAGCCAGAACGCACATCTCAGCCTACTATGCAAGGCCCGATTTGCCTAATAAGCCAAGTTTTCTTGAATTAATGTTTTTTCAACTACCTAACCTAACATTTTCAGCTACCTAACCTAACCTATAAAGATAGGTTAGGTTCGGTCATATATCTCTATTAATTTTAACTCCAATAAAAAAAGAATTGACCTCATACATAATGAAATGGATAGCTTTATCATTTCATAAGAAAAAAAATAGAGAAAATATATTAATTCATGAAAACTTGGCTTATTAGGCAAATCGGGCCTTGCATAGTAGGCTGAAAAGTGCGTTCTGGCGACTAGGTACGACATATATATATATATATATATATATATATATATATATATATATATATATAATATGTATGTATGTGTGTGTGCGTGTGTAATTACCTAAGTGTAGTTAAAGGATGAGACCGTCTTCCCAGCACTCTTTGTCATATAACGCTTTGAAACTACTGACAGTCTTGGCCTCCACCACCTTCTCACCTAACTTGTTCCAACCGTCTACCACTCTATTTGCGAAAGTGAATTTTCTTATATTTCTTTAGCATCTGTGTTAAGCTAGTTTCAATCTATGACCTCCTGTTCTTGAAGTTCCAGGTCTCAGGAAATCTTCCCTGTCGATTTTATCAATTCCTGTTACTATTTTGTATGTAGTGATCATATCACCTCTTCTGTCTTTTAGTTTTGGCATATTTAATGCCTCTAACGTCTCCTCGTAGCTCTTGCCCTTCCGTTCTGGGAGCCACTTAGTAGCATGTCTTTGCACCTTTTCCAGTTTGTTGATGTGCTTCTTAAGATATGGGCCAACTTCTGTTGTTGGGCACCACACAACAGCTGCATATTCTAGCTTTGGCGTAACAAAAGTCATGAACAATTTCTTTAGTATATCACCATCCATGTATTTAAACGCAATTCTAAAGTTAGAAAGCGTAGCATAGGCTCCGCGCACAATATTCTTTATGTGGTCCTCAGGTGATAGTTTTCTATCTAGAACCACCCCTAGATCTCTTTCTTTATCAGAATTCTTTAAAGATTTCTCACATAATGTATAGGTTGTGTGGGGTCTATGTTCTCCTGTTCCACATTCCATAACATGGCATTTATTAACATTAAATTCCATTTGCCAAGTGGTGCTCCATATACTTATTTTATCCAGGTTTTCTTGAAGGGCATGACAATCATCTAAATTTCTTATCCTTCCTATTATCTTAGCATCATCAGCAAACATGTTCATGTAATTCTGTATACCAACTGGTAGATCATTTATGTAGACAATAAACATCACTGGTGCAAGAACTGAACCCTGTGGTACTCCACTTGTGACATTTCTCCAGTCCGATACATTGCCTCTGATTACTGCCCTCATTTTTCTATGTCAGAAAATTTTTCATCCATATTAGAAGCTTACCTGTCACCCCTCCAATATTTTCCAGTTTCCAGAACAACCTCTCTATGTGGAACTGTCGAATGCCTTTTTTAGGTCCAAATAGATGCAGTCAACCCAACCATCTCTTTCCTGTAATATATCTGTTGCTCGATCATAGAAACTGAGTAAATTCGATACACAGGATCTTCCAAATCGAAAACCATACTGTCTGTCTGAAATTATATCATTTCTCTCCAGGTGTTCTACCCATTTAGTTTTAATTATTTTTTCCAATATTCCAATTCCAATTTTTTCCAATAATGTGTGTGTGTGTGCGTATATTTGTGTTGTTGAATATGACCGAAAGTCATAGTCTTTCTGCCCCTCTTCTTACTGCTATTGTTGTTTCTCGCATCTTTGTATTGCTTGTATGTTTGGGCAATTTTTCCCTTTTTCCTAGTTCTGCATCTCTGCTTTAGTATAAATTTTGTT
This sequence comes from Procambarus clarkii, assembly GCF_040958095.1. Taxonomy (NCBI): domain Eukaryota; kingdom Metazoa; phylum Arthropoda; class Malacostraca; order Decapoda; family Cambaridae; genus Procambarus; species Procambarus clarkii. Next base: position 25,770,072 of record NC_091184.1, on the reverse strand, counting down.
GTGCCATTATCATATATTTCACAAAACTTGACATACATCTCATTTACTTCATGTCCTAATAGCAAGTGTTTGTCAAATTCCTTAAGGAAATATCTGAGTTCCCCATAATGACCTCTCCACAAGTCAGGTTTTTCAACTGCTTCAAGCTCATTTTCTTCCAGATTATAATGCATTGCATACTTTATTCCCAAAAAGACATGGTCACTTTTACCCAAGTGACAATGTCACTTGGGTAAAAGGAGGGAGGTACTGAAAGGAGGAAAAGGGAGGTACCAAAGGAGGGAGGTACTGAATGATAAATATATCTTTCTCTTTCCTGGTAAATATAATATCCAGCATGGAGGGAACATCCCCTTCCCTCATCCTCGTAGCTTGTTTAACATGTAGAAACATGAATGTTTACAGGGTGAGGTTTACGAATATATATATATATATATATATATATAATATATATATATATATATATATATATATATATATATATATATATATATATATATATATATATATATGTCGTACCTAGTAGCCAGAACGTACTTCTCAGCCTACTATGCAAGGCCCGATTTGCCTAATAAGCCAAGTTTTCATGAATTAATTGTTTTTCGACTATCTAACCTACCTAACCTAACCTAACTTTTTCGGCTACCTAACCAAACCTAACCTATAAAGATAGGTTAGGTTAGGTTAGGTAGGGTTGGTTAGGTTCGGTCATATATCTACGTTAATTTTAACTCCAATAAAAAAAAATTGACCTCATACATAATGAAATGGGTAGCTTTATCATTTCATAAGAAAAAATTAGAAATAATATATTAATTCAGGAAAACTTGGCTTATTAGGCAAATCGGGCCTTGAATAGTAGGCCAAAAAGTGAGTTCTGGCTACTAGGTACGACATATATATATATATATATATATATATATATATATATATATATATATATATATATATAAAGTTTGTGTGTGTGTAATTTATATAAATAAATAATTAAATATTAATTTTGTTAATATCTTTTCAGGGAAAACTTGCAAGTACAATTCGTATACAAGAGGGGCAACAAGAGCCAGAGGATGTCTACTAAGAAAATATATAAGTCTTTATCCTCACACTCTTGATATATGGTCTTCTCTGGTCTCTTTATTTTCTCTCCTCACAAATGTCCCTTTTTTTTATTTCTTTTACGTTTCTCTCCTGTTTTTCTTGTCTTTTAATCTCTCCTTTCCTCATCTCTTCTAACACCTCTCGTTTCCTGTCTCTTCTAGCTTCTCTCTTCCTTTACTTTTTATATTTGTGGTATTCATTTATGTCATTTTTATCTTGTATATTTTTCTTGTATCTTTTTCTTATCTTGTGTTTCTCTTCCCCTTCTCTTCAATGATTTCTCATTTCTCTCCTCTCTCTGTTGTTTCTGTTCTGTCTTCTCTCTCCTTGCCTTAATTTTGTTCTGTCTCCTCTTTTGTTGTCTGTGTGTCTTTCTGTCTCTGACTGTCTCTCTTTCTCTCTCTCTCTCTCTCTCTCTCTCTCTCTCTCTCTCTCTCTCTCTCTCTCTCTCTCTCTCTCTCTCTCTCTCTCTCTCTCTCTCTCTTTCTCTCTTTCTCTCTTTCTCTGGCTCTCTCTCTCGCTCTCTCTCTCTCTTGCTCTCTCTCTCTGGCTCTCTCTCTCTCTGGCTCTCTCTCTCTCTCTCTCTCTCGCTCTCTCTCTCTCTCGCTCTCTCTCTCTCTCGCTCTCTCTCTCTGGCTCTCTTGCTCTCTCTGGCTCTCTTGCTCTCTCTCTCTCTCAGGCTCTCTCTCTCTCTCTGACTCTGGCTCTCTCTCTCTCTCTCTGACTCTGGCTCTCTCTCTCTCTCTGGCTCTGGCTATCTCTCTCTCTCTGGCTCTGGCTATCTCTCTCTCTCTGGCTCTGGCTCTCTCTCTCTCTGGCTCTCTCTCTCTCTCTCTGGCTCTCTCTTTCTCTGGCTCTCTCTCTCTCTCTGGCTCTCTCTCTCTCTGTCTCTCTCTGTCTCTCTCTCTCTCTCTCTCTCTCTCTCTCTCTCTCTCTCTCTCTCTCTCTCTCTCTCTCTCTCTCTCTCTCTCTCTCTCTCTCTCTCTCTCTCTCTCTTTCTTTCTTTCTCTGGCTCTCTAGCTCTCTCTGGCTCTCGCTCTCTCTGGCTCTCGCTCTCTCTGGCTCTCGCTCTCTCTGGCTCTCTCTCTCTCTCTGGCTCTGGCTCTCTCTCTCTCTGGCTCTGGCTCTCTCTCTCTCTGGCTCTGGCTCTCTCTGGCTCTGACTCTCTCTCTAGCTCTGACTCTCTCTCTCTCTGGCTCTGGCTCATGCTCTCTCTCTGGCTCTCTCTCTCCCTGGCTCTGGCTCTCTCTCTCTCTGGCTCTCTCTCTCTCTGGCTTTGGCTCTCTCTCTCTCTCTGGCTCTCTCTTTCTCTCTGGCTCTCTCTCTCTGGCTCTGGCTCTCTCTCTCTCTCTCTCTCTGGCTCTGACTCTCTCTCTCTCTGGCTCTCTCTTTCTCTGGCTCTGTGGCGCTCTCTCTCTGGCTCTTGCTCTCTCTCTCTGGCTCTCATATTTCATTTGATTTAAAAATGTCTGAGATTTTTACTTAATCTAAGTTATATTGCATGGTGCTAATATGAATATTATACATGACTGTTTTTTCTTTTCTTTCTCTCTCTTTCTCCCTTTCTTTCTTTCTCTTTCTTTCCTTCTCTCTCTCTTTTTCTTTCTCTTTCTACATGAATATTATACTTGACTGTGTTTACATTCATTTGTAGATTTTTATTTTTAGTTAATTAGTCCTAAACTTTTGATTAAAAGATTTTTATTATTAGTCATAGAAAAACTATAGTGTTATATGTATACTCGGAAAATTTTACTTGTTTTAGTTTTAAGTAACAATAACTGCTTGTAACGTCAGACTGATCTCAGCATGACATGAATCACAGGCTGCTTGATCACAAAATCTATTGTGTTCACATATTGCATATATAGATTTTTATAGATTTTTAAATTTTTACTTTTATATTCTGTTATAGATATAGTCTATATATTTCGAGCTATTACATATATTTTGTTGTATTACTCATTCTTAATTAATTAAATATAATATTTTAATTCTCTTTTTGTACCCTATTTATTTGTAATTTGCACATACATATATAGGATGTCCATTTCTTTCTCAGATATGTCTTCTTTCTTTCTCTCCCTTTCTATTTCAGATATGAATTAAAAAATTATTATACCCTAATTTACCCTAAACGTTTTAATGTAGGTAATTAAAAGATTATAAAAAAGTTTTTAGAAATGTTAATTATTTACGTTCTAAGGTTGTATATAAAAGTTCTCAAAAAACCTTTTCTAAACGTAATTATAAACGTGCTGAAAACAATGAAATGTCGTTTTTAGGATGTTTTAAAAACATGAAAATGTTTGCTGGGACTCTAGGAATATCAAAACTGTATTTATTTCTGGTGTGGTGCTCATGGGTTCTGTTACAACCTTCTATGAAGCTTTTGAGATCAGGATTGGCATTATAGTTTAGCGTTTTATATATGTATAATACACATGAGAGAATGTGCAGTGACTTAATGTCTAACATATTCAGAGATTTGAGTAGGGGTACCGAGTGATGTCTGGGGCCAGAATTGGATATTGTCCTAATAGCAGCTTTGTGTTGAGTAATTAGAGGACGTAAGTGATTTTGGGTAGTAGAGCCCCAAGCACAAATACCATAATTGAGATATGGATAGATAAGGGAGTAATAGAGAGTCACCAGGGCAGGGCGTGGTACATAATATCTGATCTTAGAAAGAATGCCCACAGTTTTTGAAACTTTTTTTGATATGTTTAGAATGTGTCCCTGGAAATTCAGCTTGTGGTCAATGAGAATGCCCAGGAATTTGCCATCTAATTTGTTACAAATTTGGGTATTGTTTATTTTGAGATTTATTTGATTAGAGGATTTATTGTCAAACAGAATATAGAAAGTTTTGTCAATGTTAAGGGTGAGTTTGTTGGCAGTTAGCCACAGATGGACTTTATTTAGCTCAGTATTTACTGTGGCATTTAGAGCAAGGGGATCAGGACTGGAGTAAATGAAGGTTGTGTCGTCAGCAAATAGAATTGGTTTGAGGTGTTGGGAGGCATTTGGAAGGTCATTAATGTAGATGAGAAAGAGGAGAGGGCCAAGTATGCTGCCCTGGGGAACACCAATGTTGATGGGTAGGGTGGGAGAAATTGTATTATTCACAGAAACATATTGGAGCCTGTCAGTAAGGTAGGATTTGAGGTATTGTAGGGAGTGTCCTCTGACTCCATAATGATGTAATTTAAGAAGAAGGTTTTGGTGGTTGACAGTATCAAAAGCTTTACGCAGGTCCACAAACAACCCAACAGGGAACTCATTTTTATCAAGAGCTGTATGAATCGAGTTAAGCATACTAATAAGTGCATCGTTAGTGCTTTTTTTTGGGTCTGAAGCCATATTGGCAAGGGCTAAGTATATTGAGTTTGGCTAGATATGAGTAAAGCTGCTTATAGATTAGTTTTTCAAAAATTTTTGACAAGTTTGGCAGGATAGATATAGGTCTGTAGTTGTTAACATCTGTGAGATCACCACATTTGTGGACAGGCGTTACTCTCGCTTTTTTTAGAATATCTGGGAAGGTTTGGAGTTCAAGTGACTTGTTGAAGAGCAAAGCAATAGCAGGGGCTAAAGATCTGGAGGCTTTTTTGTAAATTAAAGTTGGTATCTCCTCAAGGGCACCAGACTTGGTTTTAAGGGAAAGGATTATCTCATTGGCATCAGTGGAATTAATAGGCTTTAGGTACAGAGACTGTGGATAGTTACCTGTAAGATAGTCCTTAATGTCAGTACTGGAAGATGGAATATCATTTGCAAGGGATGAACCAATGGAAGAGAAGAACCTATTGAACTCAATAGCAGAATCAGAGGCTGAAAGCTGACCATCGTTATTAGACAGGAGAGTCGGTTTGTTATTTAAAGACTTCTTTGATCCCAATATTTGTGAAATTGTTCTCCAAGTTTGATTAATGTTGCTCTTTATTTGGGTAAATTTATCTTCGTAGTATTTAGTTTTGGCTCGTCTAATTATCTTAGACAGCAATAATGAGTAATTCTTTGAGAATTCTTTGGAGACAATTCCTAACCTATACTTCTTCTCAAGGTCATGTTTTTTATTAATAGATTTAAGTATTCCCTTTGTAAGCCAGGGATTGTTAAGCCTTTTGGTTGTGACTTGTTTTGTAAGCATAGGACAGTGGGTATTATAAAGGCTAAGAGTTTTTTGAAGAAAAGATTGCACTGCTAGGTTGATGTCCACTATGTTACCTAACTCGGACTCCCAGTTGACATTATCAGCAGCAGTTATAAAATTGTCTATAGCAGTTTCATTGTGTAGTCTAAAACGTATCACTCTTGACTCAAGAGGTGGTTTGCTAATGTTAGTTAAGAGAAATGTGGGGTAATGGTCTGTAGTGCTATCGGTGATTATACCTGAAGTAAGCGGAGAGGTTATGTTTGTCCAGATGTGATCTAGCGTCATGGCAGTGCTATCAGTGATTCTAGTAGGTCTAGTGATTAAGGGTATGAGGAAGCAGGAATTCATACAGTTGAGGAAGCTAACAGCAGTAGGGTGTTCAGGCTCGCAGAGGTCAATATTAAAGTCCCCTGCGATAATTAGGTGGGTTTTGTTCAGTCTGTTATCAAGTATTAGATTTCTAAGGTTTGAGTTGAATTCGGACACGTCAGTGTTAGGAATTCTATAAACTGCACCCACAGTCAGGACAGACTCGACACCCTTGACTCTGAAGCTGGCGAAGATATACTCCCCATAGCAGTCTCTGGTTCTAATTTCTTTTAAGCATGTTAGTTCTTGGTGGTAGTAAAGAGCAGTGCCACCACCTCTCTGAAGTTGACGACAGTTGTGAATTGCTGAGTAGTTAGGCATGTTAAAGAGCTGAGTAGTATCCTCTTTCAACCATGTTTCAGTAAGTATAATAAAAGAGAATTTGTTGTCAATAGCTTCTATCAAGGCACTAACATCATCGAAGTGTTTCCCTAGGGATCTAACGTTCAAATTGATTACAGAGATATTGTGATTATGAGTTAATACATTGTTTACATCATGTGCTGCAAAATATCTGCAATTTAGATCATTAAAGTGATAATTGTCATAGATAGTGGATAAGAGGTTAAGTTCAGGGTCTATACTTGTCTGCATAAAAAAAAAGCTGATTGCAGGAAAAACAAGGAAAGAAAGGCAAATTACAAGGTAGAAATAAGCTATAAAATAGGGAAAAAAATGTACACAATACTGTACAAAACAAACACAAAAGGGGCTTACAGGGGTACAATGGAGTATGGCTAGGCTAGGCAACCTAGGTAATAAATGAGATTAAAGAAAAAACATATAAACATGGACTATACAAAACACAAGATATAGAAATACAAAACAAAAATATAAACAAGACTAAGCAATACAAAAACAAATTGAGCAAAAATGAAAAATGAGGTAGATTGCTTACAAGTACTCTCAGGTACACTGTAAGTAACAATTTGCAATTTGAGATGCAGGCAAAGCCAGGGGTACAATGGAGTAAGGGAGCATGGCGAGGCTAGGCAACCTAGGTAATAAATGAAATCAAAGAAAAGTTGAATAATAAGCATAGGCAAATTTAAGCTAATGATTATTAACTATAAATAGTTCAGTTATGACTGTATAATTAATAAGACCTGAAGAACTATTAATGCACTCAATTAAATAATTTCAGTAAATGACTAGTTAAGAGTAAGTTAAAAATTAAGTCAGAAAATGAAACAATGAGACTTAGGAAACCTAGCCCCACTAGTTGACAGGGGGTTAATTAAGTTAATTCACTGGGAGTGATAATGAGCTGAGACAAACCACATTGGAAGAGGAAAGTGTTGAGGTTCTCTTCTTTAGTAATTGTGAACATTTTGCCCTCTGCGGTTTTTCTCACCTTTATCAGTCCATCTCTAACGAAGCACTATTGAATCGCATCTGGTTTTTTTTGACGGATTTGACGCAGGCGGTAGAGGAGGTGCTGTCTGTTCCTAGTCAAGCACTCGTTGATGTATAATCCCTTCCGTTGGGTTGCAGCTGTCCGGACTAGATTGGATTTCGTGAACTGGGAAGACAGCTTCAGGCGATTTTTCCGTTGGTTTTGACCTGATGGATTCTTTTTGCCTACTCTGTAGGCAGCAATAACGTCAGATTTGTTTAGAATGAGCTGCAATTTGTCTTTTATGAGATCCTGAGCTATTTCGACAAGGTTTTCACCTTCATGTTCCACAGGTATATCTTGGGACGACACTATAACAGAGTCTAGCAGCTTTTGCTGGTCTTGTTCATCCTGGGAGACAGAACGTTGGGCTGAAAATGTACTGATACATGCAGTCATTTTGCTGAGAGCTTCCTCCTGTTTTTTAATGGCTTCATCAGTTTTCAGAAGGTTGTTTTCCTCACGGAGATCAATCAAGTCATGCTGTAGTTGGTCTTGGCTTGCCTTGCAGTTTCTAATATCCTCGCGGAGGAGGATTATTTCTTGTTGTTGTTGTTGGAGATTAGCGCGGATCGCTAGATTCTCATTTAGAAGACTCAAGATGATAGTATTTTGAGACTCGAGGACTTGGCAAGACTTTTTGAACCACTGATTCTCGGCCCAGTTATAGAATTCCGGTGAGGGACCGGAAGCTCGCTTGAGTTGCTTATAATGGGATGCTAGCATGTCCATAGGAGAGGGTTGAGAGTACTCTGCTCCCTTGCTCAAAGGGGTGGAGGGGAGGGCAGCACCGCTGCCCTGGACCCCAGAGCTTCCAGACGGAGAAACACGAATATTGTTTGAGTTGGCCGAGATGGTTGCCTTGTTAAGGGGTTTGTTGTCCTTCTTTCCCTGCACAGTCCCATTTTTAGGAGACATGATTGGTTAGAATGGACTGGGGGTATATATTGCGAAGAAACTTGCGTCAGGCAGCGCGGTGGCGGCAGCATGCACTGGTACTCACAGCCGTAGAGGAATGTTTTGAAACTTAATTGAGATGGAATGAGTTGAATTTGGTCGGTTACTTTGGTTTTGCTATAACATGCTAGGACTCCATGTACTTAGCTGCCTGTGGGTGGGGTCTACATCATCTGGCGATAGTTTAAGGGCTGATATACAGCTTAGAGTGAGGAGCGAGCGTAGCGTACACAAGAGAGAGTCTTGTGAAAAGAAGTGAAAAGTTTCAAAAACTGTGGGCATTCTTTCTAAGATCAGATATTATGTACCACGCCCTGCCCTGGTGACTCTCTATTACTCCCTTATCTATCCATATCTCAACTATGGTATTTGTGCTTGGGGCTCTACTACCCAAAATCACTTACGTCCTCTAATTACTCAACACAAAGCTGCTATTAGGACAATATCCAACTCTGGCCCCAGACATCACTCGGTACCCCTACTCAAATCTCTGAATATGTTAGACATTAAGTCACTGCACATTCTCTCATGTGTATTATACATATATAAAACGCTAAACTATAATGCCAATCCCGATCTCAAAAGCTTCATAGAAGGTTGTAACAGAACCCATGAGCACCACACCAGAAATAAATACAGTTTTGATATTCCTAGAGTACGACTTAATCAAACTAGAAATGCTCTACAAATCAAGGGGCCCAGAATGTGGAATGACCTTCCCAACCATGTTAAAGACTGTACCTCTCTCAACCAGTTTAAGTTAAAAAACGAAGCTATACCTAATAAATTCCCTGTAACCTACCTTACCCTTCTATTGTCAACCAATGTCTGTTTTTTTTTTTTAAGAGCGCTGTTTGTCGACATAATTGTATTTGTGCTGCTTTTTCATCTATGTTTTCATTTCTTGTTTTCATTCTACTCATTATGCTCAATTAGTATTAAGCTTGTCATTTAAGTTTATCATGCCCGAAACGCTTTGCGTAATAGTGGCTTTAGGCATTGTATGTACTGGCTCTACCTATAAGTCAACCAATCTTTGCAAAAATTTATTGTATGTATATACCTTACCTAAATAAACATTTTATTTTATTTTATTTATTTAAATGCCCTCTTGGGGACTGTAAGCTCCAAAAAACCCAGTATATAGGCAAGACAACAACATCTCTTTCTAGGCGTTTAACGATGCATAAGCAACAGGGCTCCATTAAGGAACATACAATCTCATCCCACAACCAAACCATCGCCAGAGAAATCCTAGTAAACAACACAGAAATCATCGATAGATACAGCGATAGCAGACGCCTTGACATTTGCGAGGCACTACACATTAAAAAGTCAACACCAGCAATCAACAGCCAATTAATGCACAACTATATTCTACCCACCTCAAGACTCCGCTCCAATATAGAAGCATCAAGAAATATGGACCAATAGGCTTTCTACAATCACTTCCATTCAATACCCATTGTTTCGTGTTCTGTCTTGTGTTGATGAATTTAATACCCTATTAATACCACCTCACCCCATCCACCTCACTCAAATGTAGATATAAACAAATCGGAGATGTGTAAAGTTCTATTCAGTTGTGTATGTGTAAACTAAAGTCTTTGAAAATGTAATAAGTTTTATGAAACGCGCTCAAGTGTCTCGTCAGACTAGAAATAAAAATGAATTTTGGAGAATTGATTTTTGAATTACCACCAACAGTGAAAAGGAATGTACGAAGGATCGAGAAAATTCGTGTTAGAATTATTAATCTTACTTTTTCGGTCATATTTAATAATATATGTCTACAGGAAAGACTGCTACCAAAATATACTAATATATATATATATATATATATATATATATATATATATATATATATATATATATATATATATATATATATATATATATATATATATATATATATGTGTGTGTGTGTGTATATCACGAAAATAAACACGTGATTAAGAATGTGACAATGTCAGACCACGGAGGAAAATGAAACAGGAAATTTCCTTAAATTTCCTTAAATTTATATATATATATATATATATATATATATATATATATATATATATATATATATATATATATATATATATATATATAAATATATACATATATATATATATATATATATATATATAACTGAAAACTCACACCCCAGAAGTGACTCGAACCCATACTCCCACAACTGGTATGTACAGGGACGCCTTAATCCGCTTGACCATCACGACCGGACATAAGGAAGTGATAGCCGAGGCTATATGAACCACTTCCCCGCCGGCACTCGGATGGTAATCTTGGGCATAGCATTTTATCAAATCACCTCATTCTTTGGGGCACACGTGAGGAACACAAATGCAAACAAGCCTGAATGGTCCCCAGGACTATATACAACTGAAAACTCACACCCCAGAAGTGACTCGAACCCATACTCCCACAACTGGTATGTACAGGGACGCCTTAATCCGCTTGACCATCACGACCGGACATAAGGAAGTGATAGCCGAGGCTATATGAACCACTTCCCCGCCGGCACTCGGATGGTAATCTTGGGCATAGCATTTTATCAAATCACCTCATTCTTTGGGGCACACGTGAGGAACACAAATGCAAACAAGCCTGAATGGTCCCCAGGACTATATACAACTGAAAACTCACACCCCAGAAGTGACTCGAACCCATACTCCCACAACTGGTATGTACAGGGACGCCTTAATCCGCTTGACCATCACGACCGGACATAAGGAAGTGATAGCCGAGGCTATATGAACCACTTCCCCGCCGGCACTCGGATGGTAATCTTGGGCATAGCATTTTATCAAATCACCTCATTCTTTGGGGCACACGTGAGGAACACAAATGCAAACAAGCCTGAATGGTCCCCAGGACTATATACAACTGAAAACTCACACCCCAGAAGTGACTCGAACCCATACTCCCACAACTGGTATGTACAGGGACGCCTTAATCCGCTTGACCATCACGACCGGACATAAGGAAGTGATAGCCGAGGCTATATGAACCACTTCCCCGCCGGCACTCGGATGGTAATCTTGGGCATAGCATTTTATCAAATCACCTCATTCTTTGGGGCACACGTGAGGAACACAAATGCAAACAAGCCTGAATGGTCCCCAGGACTATATACAACTGAAAACTCACACCCCAGAAGTGACTCGAACCCATACTCCCACAACTGGTATGTACAGGGACGCCTTAATCCGCTTGACCATCACGACCGGACATAAGGAAGTGATAGCCGAGGCTATATGAACCACTTCCCCGCCGGCACTCGGATGGTAATCTTGGGCATAGCATTTTATCAAATCACCTCATTCTTTGGGGCACACGTGAGGAACACAAATGCAAACAAGCCTGAATGGTCCCCAGGACTATATACAACTGAAAACTCACACCCCAGAAGTGACTCGAACCCATACTCCCACAACTGGTATGTACAGGGACGCCTTAATCCGCTTGACCATCACGACCGGACATAAGGAAGTGATAGCCGAGGCTATATGAACCACTTCCCCGCCCCCGAGTTTTCAGTTGTATATAGTCCTGGGGACCATTCAGGCTTGTTTGCATTTGTGTTCCTCACGTGTGCCCCAAAGAATGAGGTGATTTGATAAAATGCTATGCCCAAGATTACCATCCGAGTGCCGGCGGGGAAGTGGTTCATATAGCCTCGGCTATCACTTCCTTATGTCCGGTCGTGATGGTCAAGCGGATTAAGGCGTCCCTGTACATACCAGTTGTTGGGAGTATGGGTTCGAGTCACTTCTGGGGTGTGAGTTTTCAGTTGTATATAGTCCTGGGGACCATTCAGGCTTGTTTGCATTTGTGTTCCTCACGTGTGCCCCAAAGAATGAGGTGATTTGATAAAATGCTATGCCCAAGATTACCATCCGAGTGCCGGCGGGGAAGTGGTTCATATAGCCTCGGCTATCACTTCCTTATGTCCGGTCGTGATGGTCAAGCGGATTAAGGCGTCCCTGTACATACCAGTTGTGGGAGTATGGGTTCGAGTCACTTCTGGGGTGTGAGTTTTCAGTTGTATATAGTCCTGGGGACCATTCAGGCTTGTTTGCATTTGTGTTCCTCACGTGTGCCCCAAAGAATGAGGTGATTTGATAAAATGCTATGCCCAAGATTACCATCCGAGTGCCGGCGGGGAAGTGGTTCATATAGCCTCGGCTATCACTTCCTTATGTCCGGTCGTGATGGTCAAGCGGATTAAGGCGTCCCTGTACATACCAGTTGTGGGAGTATGGGTTCGAGTCACTTCTGGGGTGTGAGTTTTCAGTTGTATATAGTCCTGGGGACCATTCAGGCTTGTTTGCATTTGTGTTCCTCACGTGTGCCCCAAAGAATGAGGTGATTTGATAAAATGCTATGCCCAAGATTACCATCCGAGTGCCGGCGGGGAAGTGGTTCATATAGCCTCGGCTATCACTTCCTTATGTCCGGTCGTGATGGTCAAGCGGATTAAGGCGTCCCTGTACATACCAGTTGTGGGAGTATGGGTTCGAGTCACTTCTGGGGTGTGAGTTTTCAGTTGTATATAGTCCTGGGGACCATTCAGGCTTGTTTGCATTTGTGTTCCTCACGTGTGCCCCAAAGAATGAGGTGATTTGATAAAATGCTATGCCCAAGATTACCATCCGAGTGCCGGCGGGGAAGTGGTTCATATAGCCTCGGCTATCACTTCCTTATGTCCGGTCGTGATGGTCAAGCGGATTAAGGCGTCCCTGTACATACCAGTTGTGGGAGTATGGGTTCGAGTCACTTCTGGGGTGTGAGTTTTCAGTTGTATATAGTCCTGGGGACCATTCAGGCTTGTTTGCATTTGTGTTCCTCACGTGTGCCCCAAAGAATGAGGTGATTTGATAAAATGCTATGCCCAAGATTACCATCCGAGTGCCGGCGGGGAAGTGGTTCATATAGCCTCGGCTATCACTTCCTTATGTCCGGTCGTGATGGTCAAGCGGATTAAGGCGTCCCTGTACATACCAGTTGTGGGAGTATGGGTTCGAGTCACTTCTGGGGTGTGAGTTTTCAGTTGTATATAGTCCTGGGGACCATTCAGGCTTGTTTGCATATATATATATATATATATATATGTATATATATATATATATATATATATATATATATATATATATATATATATATATAAATACAGTATATATATATATATATATATATATATGTCATACCTAGTAGCCAGAACTCACTTCTCAGCCTACTATGCGAGGCCCGATTTGCCTAATAAGCCAAGTTTTACTGAATTAATATAGTTTCTCTAATTTTTTTTCTTATGAAATGATAAAGCTACCCATTTCATTATGTATGAGGTAAAATTGTTTTTATTGGAGTTAAAATTAACGTAGATATATGACCGAACCTAACCGACCCTACCTAACCTAACCTAACCTATCTTTATAGGTTAGGTTAGGTTAGGTAGCCGAAAAAGTTAGGTTAGGTTAGGTTAGGTAGGTTATGTAGTCGAAAAAAACATTAATTCATGAAAACTTCGCTTATTAGGCAAATCGGGCCTTGCATATTAGGCTGAGAAGTGCGTTCTGGCTACTAGGTACGACATATATATATATATATATATATATATATATGTCGTACCTAGTAGCCAGAACGCACTTCTCAGCCTACTATGCATGGCCCAATTTGCCTAATAAGCCAAGTTTTCATGAATTAATTGTTTTTCGACTACCTAACCTACCTAACCTAACCTAACCTAACTTTTTCTGCTACCTAACCGAACCTAACCTATAAAGATAGGTTAGGTTAGGTTAGGTAGGGTTGGTTAGGTTTGGTCATATATCTACGTTAATTTTAACTCCAATAATTTTTTTTTATCTCATATATAATGAAATGGGTAGCTTTATCATTTCATAAGAAAAAAATTTGAGAAAATATATTAATTCAGGAAAACTTGGCTTATTAGGCAAATCGGGCCTTGCATAGTAGGCTGAGAAGTGAGTTCTGGCTACTAGGTACGACATATATATATATATATATATATATATATATATATATATATATATATATATATATATATATAAATATATATATATATATATATATATATATATATATATATATATATATATATATATATATATATATATATATATATATATATATATATATATGTCGTACCTAGTAGCCATAACGCACTTCTCAGACTACTATGCAAGGCCCGATTTGCCTAATAAGCCAAGTTTTCCTGAATTAATATATTTTCTTTAATTTTTTTCTTATGAAATGATAAAACTACCCATTTCATTATGTATGAGGTCAATTTTTTTTTATTGGAGTTAAAATTAACGTAGATATATGACCGAACCTAACCAACCCTACCTAACCTAACCTAATCTATCTTAATAGGTTAGGTTAGGTTAGGTAGCCGAAAAAGTTAGGTTAGGTTAGGCTAGGTAGGTTAGGTAGTCGAAAAACAATTAATTCATGAAAACTTGGTTTATTAGGCAAACCGGGCCTTGCATAGTAGGCTGAGAAGTGCGTTCTGGCTATTAGGTACGAAATATATATATATATATGTTGTACCTAGTAGCCAGAACGCAGTACTCTGCCTACTATGCAAGCCCGATTTGCCTAATAACCCAAGTTTCCCTGACATTATATATATATATTTTTTTTTTTATGAAATGATAAAGCTATCCATTTCATTATGTATGAGTTAATTTGTTTATATTTGACATAAAACTAATGTAGATGTATGACTGAACCTAGCCAACCCTACCTAACCTAACCTAAACAAACTCAACTACGTCAATAATTTATGTTCTTAATATAATATAATAATAATAATTCAAATAAACTAACTGCAAACAATTTATTAATAATAAAGAAAATCATTCGGCCTATTAGGCAAATTGGGCCTTGCATAGTAGGCCGAGAAGAGCATTCTGGCTACTAGGTATGACATTATATATATATATATATATATATATATATATATAAATATATATATATATGTCGTACCTAGTAGCCAGAACGCACTTCTCAGCCTACTATGCAAGGCCCGATTTGCCTAATAAGCCAAGTTTTCCTGAATTAATATATTTTCTCTAATTTTTTTCTTATGAAATGATAAAGCTACCCATTTCATTATGTAAGAGGTCAATGTTTTTTAATTGGAGTTAAAATTAACGTAGATATATGACCGAACCTAACCAACCCTACCTAACCTAACCTAACCTATCTTTATAGGTTAGGTTAGGTTAGGTAGCCGAAAAAGTTAGGTTAGGTTAGGTTAGGTAGGTTAGGTAGTCGAAAAACAATTATTTCATGAAAACTTGGCTTATTAGGCAAATTGGGCCTTGCATAGTAGGCTGAGAAGTGCGTTCTGGCTACTAGGTACGACATATATATATATATATATATATATATATATATATATATATATATATATATATATAATATATATATATATATATATATATATATATATATATATATATATATATATATATATATATATATATATATATATATTATGGTAGCAGTCTTTCTTGAAAACATATGTTGTTAAATATGACCGAAAAGGTAAGATTAATAATTTTAACATGTATTTTCTCAATATTTCTTATGTTTATTTTCACTGTCAATGGTAATTGAAAAATCAATTCTCCAAAATTTATTTTTATTTCTAGTCTGAGATGATGCCTGAACACATTTCGTAATAACTTATTACATTTTCAAAGACTTTAGTATACACACACAACTGTAACCTGTAAACACTCATTATACATCCATACTTATACTGTACTCGCATTTGGGTGAGGTGATATGGTACAAGAGTTTTGGGTGAGGTGAACAAACTTGGGACAAGCACAAGACAAAACATGAAACAATGGGTATAACTTTAAATATAAAGTATAAATAACACACACAAAAGGAACATTGGGTATGTTAGGGGTACATAGCATGGTGTTTACATTCTTGTAAAGCTACTAGTACATGCAGCGTTTCGAAAAGGTCCTTAATCTAATGGATAATTTTAAGTAGGTAAATTGAAGCAAAATTTATAAAAAGTTGACAGATACTTTGTAAAAAAAAAATGAGAGATTACTAGGTATATTAAAGCACATCGATAGCTCTGATTGATAGCATTGACAGCTATCACCAGTCGCTACATGGTGTGGGAGAAACACTGTGTAAATCCTAGCATTTAACAAGGCATTTTTGTTGATCCGAACCGGGGTTTCCCAATGCAGGACAACGAGGCTAAGCAGACAGCAGCTTCCCGAGAAGGAGCTGCAAAGAAACACGTACCAGTAGGCGTGGGGATAAAAATGACAAAGGTATCCACCAGATCAACTAGGTGTATATGGATGAATAAATCATCAGGACCAGTAGAATCAACATGACTAAGATCAAAATGCTTAATATATGTAGCAGAACCAAATAAAGCTTGGAACGTATTAGAACTGGAAGGAATCGTGCGAGTGTGACTGCGGAGGGAACAGCACCGAGCACCCCCAAGCACCCCCTTAAGGTAACCCCAGTAAGAGGGGGGAGGGGGGCAAAGAGGCCCAGTTGTTACAAGGAGAGATGGAGCCACTCCATGTGATGAGGTGGTCATCATTGGGAGCTTGGGGCTCAACCCAGCCACAGAGGTGGGAGGGGGAGCAGATAGGGGTAGTTGGGACCTGGTGGACCAAGCACTCACAAGTCAGGTCGTAGAAGAGCTCCCAGAACCCCATCAAGCAGGGAGAGTCAGGAGCTGCCTGATCTGGGACCAATGTAGTGTGGGCTACAGAGCCTAGCTTTCCATCACAGTCCGACTTGGGGGGCCTGGTCTACCACCCTCACGTCTTAGAAGTTAAAAAGAGGGTCAGATATCAGCATGTAAATGAACGAATAAACATTTCATCAACAAACAAGGCCCCATACCCACCATGGAGCCACAATTAGAGGATAGGACACCCAACAAGACAAAGGCCCCCACCCCCCAGGGGTGCACTGTAGATATACGCCCTACAATCGCAACCATAGGAATCATCAGTCCGTCAAGATATAATGGAAGCTCAGCATGATTTAATTGGGCTCAGCAATGAAGGAAAAGATGAAATAATAAAGATGTCCTCTTGCTCGACAATGCCGAGTACCACAGTTTTATGGGTGAGAGGGTGTGCCTCCCCAAAAACCCGGTGTCTAAACAAAAGAAAACATTTGAAAGAATAATTAAGAATTGCAAAATGTCACAAGGAAATAGCAATTAAACAGGAGAATTGGGAAGGAAAAATTAAACTTAATAGGAAAAAGTATTCAGCACAATTAGCAAAGATGGCAGCAAGAGCATTAGGCTTCAAAAGGACAGAGGACACTGTCCCATGGAGCATCACACTCTACCATCCGCCAACCAAGCCCCCTCATGATGGCAACGGGCTGGAAAGGGAGGGGAAGATGAGAAAGACGAGAGGGTGAAGAATACTGCCCAGTGTAACACCAGTGTTAATAGGTAGAGTGGGTGAATTGGAATCATTCACAGAGACATACTGGAGCCTGTCACTAAGGTAAGACTCTAGGTATTGGAGGGATTAACCTCTTACTCCGTAATGTTGTAATTTAAGAAAGTTAATGTGTTAACAGTGTAAAAAAGTCTTAATGTAGGTCAACAAATAAATAAACAAGGGTACTCATTTCTTCCAAGAGCTGCATATATAAAGTTAATCATACTAATCGGTGCATGATTGGTCCTTTTTTGGGCCTGAAACCATTATGGCAAGAACTAAGTAAATTTTGTTTTTCTAAATAGGATTAAGGCTGCTTGTAGATTAACTCTTTAAAATATTTTAGACAAAATCTGCAGAGTTGATATTGGTTTATAATTGTTGACTTCAGGGAGATTGACACTTTAACCCTCAAACCGCGCATATCATATATAAATGATATCAGTGACAAAACCGAAACCGCGCACATCATTTATATATGATTTCGTGTCTAGCGCTATAATTTAAATGCCCCGCCTGGGATAGGGGCAGCTATAGTACAGCCACGACCGATAGTTGCCAGATGCCACCTAGAAAAAAAATCCAGGAAAACATTCTTGGGTGTTACAGCGTCAGTATTGAGCAAGCCACCAAGGCTGGTGCACGCAACACGAGCTCACAGCACCGCTGTTCAGCTTGTGACCACAGCATCGCCTACAAATACCATAATATAAATGATACTGCTATTATTTAGCAGTGATAGTATTACTGAAGCCCCCTGACTGTGATAAAACTGACCAGGATTCTGATAATAGCAGGATTGTGGTGATATTTAGCGCTGTGCTCCATGGAGGGAGGAGTAAGGCTGTGGGAGGGAGGGTTGTGGCGTCTTCTGACTGTGTGTGGCCACCATTTATTGACTGCACTCACCATACCAGCTTAGTGGTTCGCCATGGTGAACACAAATGTAGATATTTATATATAACGAGTGTATAGTGTGAGATAACAGCGAGAGGAGTAGATTGGGAGCCGCCATTTTGGTGAGGGAGGAGCGTCGTCTGCACGACTTGGCATGGTGTTTACTGGTGGCCACTATGGTCTTTGGGCACCATACCAGCTTATTTGTTCAGGTATGGTGAATAAAACAGGTAGATACTTATATATAATGTGTGTATATAGCGTAATAACACCACAAACAATATTGTTGGATGACAAATATTAGTGTGTCTGGCCTTGAGGGCGGCCGCCGATCAGCTGACTGTGTGAGTAGCTACGTCTTATGGCCTTCACTCACCATACAAGCTTAGATGTACAGTTATGGTGAACAAAACATGTAAATACGTATATATAACGTCTGTGTATAGTGAATAAATACAAAAGAGTATTGTGGGAGGTGAATGAGGGTGAGTGAGGTGGTGTTGAGGGAGGGAGTGGCTCGCTGGTGTTTGGTGTTTCACTCCTCGTTGCTTTTTGACTCACAAGATCAACTTAGTAGTTCGTTATGATGTACAAAACATGCAAATACTTATATATAACCTGTGTATATAGTGTAACAACAGCAAAACTATTTGTTTATTGTTTTAGATGTTTCAGATGTTTATTCAGGTAAGGTATATATACATACAAGAGATGTTACATTAATGGATTGATATATAGATAGAGCTAGTACATACAATGCCTAAAGCCACTATTACGCAATGCGTTTCGGGCAAGAAAAACATTAATATCTAGGACTTAATACTAATTGAGCATAAAGAATAAAAAGTGTTGAGAACAAATACAAATATTTATGAACATAATAATTGAATCACTAATATGCACACCATAATTTTGAGTACAGCGATGGTTCACACATTTTATAATATAAATATACCACAATTCACTGTATGGAATAATATTACTGCAAAAAACCAAGAAAAAATCAATCAGAGACATTGAAATAATAAAGTAATAATATATTTGTGGCAACTGCCGTCTGACAGCTCGGGCGGAGTAGACCTCGTCTGGCGAAGGCTCTGCCAACGCCCCTTTTTTGCCACACTTCCCTACCCTATTGCGGCTAAAATATGCCACCTACGATTTTTTTGTTATTTTTTCCGTGATCAGGGAACAAAAATGAACACTTCTATAAGACGAAAGAATTTCTTGGAATTTTTTTTTTGTTGCACCTGTGGGTGTGAATTCCATTTGGGCCCCTAGCGGTTTGAGGGTTAATGGACTAAGGTTACTCTTGCTTTTTTTCCCTTAGAATATCAGGAAAGGTTTGTTGTTCAAATGATTTGTTGTAGAGCAATGAAATGGCTGGAGCTAAAAATCTAGAGTTTTCTTTGAAAATTAGGGTTGGTATGTGAACATATGGTATCTGTGCATGGGGTTCATTCATCCACTGCAAATTACCTGATGCTTATCACCACCCAATAAAAATCTGCTATCAGAACAATAAAACTGTCTTCAAACAACACAAAGTCTCTGTTTAAATCTCTGAACATGCTAAATATACACTCACTCTACACATTCTCTTGTGCTATTTACATGTACAAAACTTTGTTCCTAAATGCTAATCCTGATCTGAAACTCTCCCTTGATAGATGTAATAGAACCCACGCGCACCACAACATAAATAAATATATGTTTGATATAAATTGACAGTCATGCTAATATAATTGCCAGTATGGTTTATGTAATTCACAATCATCTTAATATAATTGCCAGTTTGGATAATATAATTGACAGAGGATTATACGAATCAGAATAATATTATTGCTAATCAAGCTAATATAATTTTGAAACAGGCTTTTTCACCCACAGGGTTATT
Organism: Procambarus clarkii; assembly: GCF_040958095.1. Lineage (NCBI taxonomy): Eukaryota > Metazoa > Arthropoda > Malacostraca > Decapoda > Cambaridae > Procambarus > Procambarus clarkii. Next base: position 25,749,802 of record NC_091184.1, on the reverse strand, counting down.
GATCGATGGAACCGACTACCCACCAACGCCATAACTGCCAAAATGTGCTGAATTTCAAAATATACCAGGAAAAAATCAAGGAAAATGGGGGAGGGGAAGGGAACCTTCAACAAGCTGCAAGCTTCCCGTTTTTATTGAGGCCACTAGGGTTAGTGGCCCTCAGGTAAATCGGGTAAAATATTATTCCAAGACAATTACAGCATAACTGATAAAGTTAGGCTAGAGTAATATAAATTTCTGGAAAATTTAGAGTGATGTAAATTTCTAGAGTAATATAAATTTAAATTTCATATTAACTTGACTGACAGTTATAAATGCCAATCTGCCTTCAATAAACTCTTTGGTGAAATATTTATAATCAAGAGTATTATTCATAAATATGTCTAAACAAAAAATATAAAATAGACATCAGTTTGCATATGAATCTGATGAGAAAATTCCTTGATTAACCTACATTTCCCTATCAATCAAATGGTCTCATCTTAAGTACGTCTCAGACTGTCTTCTTCACCAGCACCAATGCTAAATAATATTACAACAAAAATGTCCATAACTTAGCTACAGAGTATATTACATTTTAAATAAATTTTCACAGAGAACAAAAACAGAAAGCACATTATTATTTACATAAATATGAAGAAAAACATTTAAAGCTTTGATTTATCTTTGCTAAACTAAAGAGATATTTCTATACTTATAAGCAATTTTGAATTTTCCTATAGTGTCAGCTTCTCTAGTTCTTGCTTGGTCATCTAACTTTCATAAAAGAACAATATAATAAAATATCTTTATCTTTACCTTTCATGGTGAAGTGTATTTCTCAAACAAAATTGAATTACCTTTGAAGAACATCCAACTGACATTGTGATGGCACACTGTTAGATTAAAGTTAAGTTAATATACCTATATGTGCCACATTATCATTCAACATTCTCTTAATTACCTTCCACACTTTAAGTGTTTAGCCTATTATCTGCATGTATCATTTTGTGCTTCTTCATATCACCAAGACGACTGAATCTCTTCCCACACTCTGGACACTCCAGAGGCTTGTCACCTGAATGCACTAACATGTGGCTTATTATTTTTCCACGTACTCTAAATTTTTTGCCACACTCGGCACATTGAAAAGGTCTCTCATTAGCATGCACCTTCCGGTGAATCTTCATACTTCCAAGACGACTGAATCTCTTCCCACACTCTGGACATTCATGAGGTTTGTCACCTGAATGCACTAACATGTGAGTCTTCATACTTCCAAGATGACTGAACTTCTTCCTACACTCTGGACATTCATGAGGCTTGTCACCTGAATGCACTAACATGTGCCTTATTATAGTTCCACGTACTCTAAATTTTTTGCCACACTCGGCACATTGAAAAGGTCTCTCATCCGCATGTGCCATCCTGTGAGTCTTCATATGTCCATGCTGACTGAATCTCTTCCCACACTCTGGACACTCATGAGGTTTGTCACCTGAATGCACTAACATGTGAGTCGTCATACTTCGACGTAGACTGAATTTCTTCCCACACTCTGGACATTCATGAGGTTTGTCACCTGAATGCACTAACATGTGCCTTATTATTTTTCCACGTTCTCTAAATTTTTTGCCACACTCGGCACATTGAAAAGGTTTCTCATCCGCATGCACCATCATGTGACGCTTCATATTTCCACGCTCACTGAATCTCTTCCCACACTCTGGACACTCATGAGGTTTGTCACCTGAATGCACTAACATGTGAGTCGTCATACTTCGACGTAGACTGAATTTCTTCCCACACTCTGGACATTCATGAGGTTTGTCACCTGAATGCACTAACATGTGCCTTATTATTTTTCCACGTTCTCTAAATTTTTTGCCACACTCGGCACATTGAAAAGGTCTCTCATTAGCATGCACCTTCCGGTGAATCTTCATACTTCCAAGACGACTGAATCTCTTCCCACACTCTGGACGTTCATGAGGTTTGTCGCCTGAATGCACTAACATGTGAGTCTTCATACTTCCAAGACGACTGAACTTCTTCTTACACTCTGGACATTCATGAGGCTTGTCACCTGAATGCACTAACATGTGCCTTGTTATAGTTCCACGTACTCTAAATTTTTTGCCACACTCAGCACATTGAAAAGGTCTCTCATCCGCATGTACCATCCTGTGAGTCTTCATATGTCCATGCTGACTGAATCTCTTCCCACACTCTGGACATTCATGAGGTTTATCATCTGAATGCACTAACATGTGAGTCTTCATATTTCCACGCAGACTGAATCTCTTCCCACACTCTGGACACTCATGAGGTTTATCACCTGAATGCACTAACATGTGACGTTTCACATCTCCAGGACGGGTGAATACCTTTGGACACTGTGGACACTGGTGAGTCTTCATCTTCTTTATGACAGGTCCCAGCAAACACAGAACGTTTGTGGACGTTTTTAAATGGTTCCACAAAGGTAATACTGTAACTTTTGACATAAATACGTATATCTGACATTCTTAAAACCAAAGGATATAACTAAAAACATATATTCTTATGACACAGTTTTTTAAGATTTATGTAAAAATTTAAAAATAATAGTAAATGCTATGGTATTATAATGTTTTCATGCTTTATATTTAAGAATAAATAATTTTCAGTCAACATTTAGTTTTTTTTGTTTACTTTCTGTAAAGCTATCCAATTTACGTTCTTATAACATAAATATAACATTTATATGACGTCAGTATAACGTTATTTACACGACATCATTACGTTATTATGATGTTATATTAACGTATAATTCCTGTGTGAAAACCAGAATATATATTGAACTTTATGTTTTAAACATTGTAAAGTTATCATAAAACTTGGATTAGACGGTAAGCATGCTTTACTTATGAAAATATACAAACAAATCAACAAAAACATTTTAACATAAAAAACATAAACATAACATAAATTAATTGCATGCATGGGAGTTAACTGGAACTCTGTAATATTGCATACATGAACCTTAAGGTACAAACCCAGTGTATTTACTCATACAGTTCTTTCCTAAATCTAAATTTTTCCAATTTTTACACTTTGTTTCGAGTTCTGTCTTGTGTTGCTACTTTTAATACCCCATTAATGTCCCCTTTGTTATGTCCATTCATCCCATTGTGCACCTCTACCATATATCACTCCTAATTCTTTGCTTTTCTAGAGAATGTAATATAAGCTTTGACAATCTTTCTTCATATGACAGGTTAACAGGTAGAACAAAGATTACCATTTATATATGGATAACCATTATAAGTCGGTTTGAATGAGTGAATTGCTGCTTGAAGATAGGTATATACACGTGTGGTACTATCAGATTGCATCGTGGTGAGCCTAAAACCCTTCAGATCCAAGCAAAGGGTAAAATGCCAGCAGATACAATTGCGAACACATTGATACCAAAATGAAAGACATATGACGAGAATTGAGGTAACCAAAGTGAAAAGTGTGTTCACATTACATTGCACTAGAGTGCTCCCAGGTTACTTTCTCTCACTTTCTCTGTTTTGTGTGGATGGTCCGCCGTGCTTTCATCACGTCAGCGGGTGGAGCACGCTGCTGTTTTTGACATTTCATGCATAAATTCCGGTTGGAAATTCTATTGCGAACACATTGATACCAAAATGAAAGACCTAGGATGACAATTGAGGTGACCAGAATGAAAAGAGTGTATACATTTTATCGCTCTTGTGCGCTCCCTGGTAACACGCTCTCGCTTTCTCTGTTTGTTGCGGATGGTAAGCCGGGCTTTTGGAGTTTATATGCCTTTAGTCCTGTAGAGAATTCTATTGCGAACACATTGATGCTAAATTGAAAAACCTAGGATGAGAATTGAGGTAACAAAGTTGAAAAGGGTATACACTTTTCAGTATTATCACGCTCAGCTTTCTTTTTCTGGTACCCTTGGCCTACATTCATCTTGTCGGCGGGTGGAGCGCGCTGCTGTCTTTGACATTATATGCACATAGTTCTGTTGGGAATTCTATTGCGAACGCATTGATACCAAAATGAAAGACATAGGACGAGAATTAAGGTGACAAAGTTGAAAAGAGTATACACTTTTCAGTATTTCCGCACACTACCAGGGAATGTCCAAAAAAAAATGGAGAGAGTGGAGGGGTAACTTGCTCAAAACGCGAAATTGTTTGGGGAGATTAACTTTCGTTCAATACTATTATGCAAGAGGAGCGACACATCTATGGTTCATCCAATAAAATCAGCAGACTTCTAGATGTTACTACTGCTCGGCTTAGACTCGGTTACAAGTATTTCTGGGAATTCTCATTATCTGCCGATGTAGACCTGACCAAATGTTAACTGTCAACAAAATTATTCGCACACCCTCCGTCACTATGTGATAGTGAATTCAGAGACAATTTTATAACCAATGTACCAACGATGTGTCAATATTTCATTCAAAATTATCTGGTACCAGAAATTTTAGCCAAATATCCCCAGTTTGCTAACTGTAAGTAGTAACAAAGTGATTGTAACCTATCCACCGCTGCCCACTGGATGGGGGGCGGTGTGCAGGACAAACATATCAATTGTGACACTAGCTCTCCACATATGTCAGTTGCTTAATTTAGAAACTGTACTTGTGATCGATCTCGAACCCATTGTTGATGTGACGACTTATACTGAATTTTGTAACTAGCTCATCAAGATTGTAACTTGCTTAGCTAAATGAATTGTGGGGTTCAGTCCCTGAGCCCATTATGTGCCTCTGCAACCCTTTCCACTACCGCCCACAAGATGGGTATGGGATGCATAATAAATGAACTAAACTAACTTTAAGGCATCCTGAAAGAAAGCTTGGAGGGTTTGAAAAATTGCAGAACGAAGCCGTGAGGATAATCCTTGGGTGCCCTCGTACCACAAAGATACTTAATATGAGAAAGGAACTTAATATTCCGAGCGTTGTTTATCGTGTTACTGAAAATAACTGTCAAATTGGTATAAAAATGCTTAGGCTAGCTCATCCTAACCCTTGCACAGAAGCCCTCCAGAATTTCTTTATTGAATGTTGAAAACAACCCTCAAGTTGACTATTTCCGTAACAGCATGCACTCCTGTATGCTAATCCCCACAATCACCAAGCCCACCCGAGTCACTCAAACATCTGCCACTACCCTGGATCACCTTTGGACTAATATAACAGCTCCCCTTACATCTGGGGTAATTTATGACAGAACAACTGACCACTATCCTACTTTCCTCATAGCAAACATTGACACATCACCACCAGAAACCAAAAAACTTTCATTCAGGCTACATAGTGAATCAGCTTTAGGCAATCTCTCTAATGCACTTCACAATATTAACTGGGAATCTGAATTTAATAATTCACAGGATATAAACTCATCAACTAACCTCTTTCTCTACAAAACTCTAAGCCTCTACAACACTCACTGTCCCCTCCTTACCAAACAAGTAACTGATAAAAGAAAAAATAACCCGTGGCTCACAAGTGGCATAATTAAATCAATCAACAAAAAACATGAATACGAAAAGAAATTTAGGAGTGGCCTAATTCCAATGGAAGTAGTTAAAAGGTACTCGTCAGTGCTTACCAGTATCATAAGAAAAGCAAAACTTTCATATTATGAGACTAGATTCAAAGAAGCAAAAGGCAACATGAAAAGCACATGGAATACCATCTCTAACATCCTGGGAACTAAACAACACTCCCACAACCAGATAACACTCTCTAAGGATGGCCTTACACTGTCATCTGACTTAGAAATGGCGAATGAATTTAATAGCTTCTTTTCATCGATTGGTGCTAACCTTGCAAGTAAAATCCCACAGACTCAGACACATATCAACACATATCTCTCAGGCAGCTATCCAAACTCTCTTCTCCTCTCACCAGTCAGCCCGTCAGATGTTGTGTCCATCATACATTCACTAAAAACCAAAGCTGGGAACATCAGTGAAATCCCATCCATTGTATACAAGAGCGCCTCCCATATGCCCTTGCACCACCTATAGCTCTGCTGTTCAACAAATCCCTTGAGTGTCATACATTCCCTGATATCCTTAAAAACGCAAGAGTAACGCCAGTTCATAAAGGAGCTAGTGGATTATGTTGCATCTCTGCTTGCCTTGATGACTGAAAGAAAGCTTAAAGGGCTTGAAAACTTGCAGAACGAAGCCTTGAAGATAATCCTTGGATGTCCCTAGTACCACAAAGATACTTAACATGAGGAAGGAACTTAATATTAACTTAATAATAGAATATGAGTGCATATTCTACTGCATTACTATTTGTAATGATCCTCATATTGTGCTTCAGTAATCCAATGTATAACCCTGAGATGTTTTCCTAATTGTACTTAGGATTCCTTGTTCATTATTGTGTATTGTTCTGATCTGCTTTTGTGTCAAATTCTTGCATCGTACCTGTAAACAATTTTTTGACAATTTTACTGTAATTATCCTACTTAAAATCATCTGTACTTGTAAAGTAAAGCTGTAATGTACCTGTTAAACACTTTTTATCAATTTTACATTTAATTATTTCTCTAAAACTCTGTTTAAGAATTTGCTCAAAGATTAGTTTAAGGACTTGCCCGAAACTCTATATATGCAAGCTAGTGGTTTTACAAGATTATAATTCTAACTTAAGCTCTATGTTGTGTCTTAACCCCCCAATGTACGTTCTTGTATATATATAAATAAATAAAATAAATAAATAACGAGGGATCGAGGCATTAATGCGCAGTACGTGCTTCCCTCATCTGTGACGTCACAGCGCCATCTGACGACAGCATAAACACAGGCGGCCATTTTATGTTCCACCAAGATTAAAAAAAAAAAATAATTTTGCCCCGAGGGGCGAGTTTATTGGGCAGCGCCCAATGTGTTCGCAATAGAATGTTCTACAAGAACATGTATAAAATAAGTGACACAGAGATTATTGATGTGTGTATTTGTGTGGGTGATTATAAATATGCATGTGTATGTATATATGTATACGTATATATATATATATATATATGTACATGTATGTATGAGAGTGTGTACATGTATATATAACATTAATAATTTTGTAACTAGCGTCAAAAATTGTTATTTGCTTAGCTAAACAAACTAGAGAGTTCAGTTCCTGAACCCATTATGTGCCTCTGTAATCCTTTACACCACCGCCCACGGGATGGGTATGGGGTGCATAATAAAGAAAGATATTGAAATAATAAGGGTATGAAATGTATCAACATAAAACATTAATGTTAATGGCCATCAGGTAAAATCAGGTTATTATTTGTAAAGAATTTAAATGAGTTAAACTAAATACGAACTTAATATGTTTTGCTAACGCAAAAATATATTCCCGAGGTATTGTAATTGCAAATAAATATTTAATACAATTATTTGTATCATTTTTTTTATTTTAGATTTCCGTATTGCTTGATAATATATAATAGCGTTTAGATAATGCTAGCGCTGGACATTCTTTAGGCTCGTTGCATGTTGTGGTAGTCGCCGCCATTTTAAAACCGTGTCGAGAGGGACGGCTGCTGGCTTATCCACAAAATCCTGCTGCATCTTCAATAGTTAAGGTAACTGTTTTCTTTTATTTGCTCTTAGACATGTGTAGTATATATATAAGCTTGTGGTGGTAGGCTGGATGGTGTGTTGATGGCCCTGGAGGCGTGTTGATGGCCTGGAGGCGTGTTGATGGCCCTGGCTGGATGGTGTGTTGATGGTGGTGTTGTGTTGATGGCCCTGGAGGTGTGTTGATGGTGGTGTTGTGTTGATGGCCCTGGAGGTGTGTTGATGGTGGTGTTGTGTTGATGGCCCTGGAGGTGTGTTGATGGTGGTGTTGTGTTGATGGCCCTGGAGGTGTGTTGATGGTGGTGTTGTGTTGATGGCCCTGGAGGTGTGTTGATGGTGGTGTTGTGTTGATGGCCCTGGAGGTGTGTTGATGGTGGTGTTGTGTTGATGGCCCTGGAGGTGTGTTGATGGTGGTGTTGTGTTGATGGCCCTGGCTGGATGGTGTGTTGATGGTGGTGTTGTGTTGATGGCCCTGGAGGTGTGTTGATGGTGGTGTTGTGTTGATGGCCCTGGAGGTGTGTTGATGGTGGTGTTGTGTTGATGGCCCTGGAGGTGTGTTGATGGCCCTGGAGGTGTGTTGATGGTGGTGTTGTGTTGATGGCCCTGGAGGTGTGTTGATGGTGGTGTTGTGTTGATGGCCCTGGAGGTGTGTTGATGGCCCTGGAGGTGTGTTGATGGTGGTGTTGTGTTGATGGCCCTGGAGGTGTGTTGATGGTGGTGTTGTGTTGATGGCCCTGGAGGTGTGTTGATGGTGGTGTTGTGTTGATGGCCCTGGAGGTGTGTTGATGGTGGTGTTGTGTTGATGGCCCTGGAGGTGTGTTGATGGTGGTGTTGTGTTGATGGCCCTGGAGGTGTGTTGATGGTGGTGTTGTGTTGATGGCCCTGGAGGTGTGTTGATGGTGGTGTTGTGTTGATGGCCCTGGAGGTGTGTTGATGGTGGTGTTGTGTTGATGGCCCTGGAGGTGTGTTGATGGTGGTGTTGTGTTGATGGCCCTGGAGGTGTGTTGATGGTGGTGTTGTGTTGATGGCCCTGGAGGTGTGTTGATGGTGGTGTTGTGTTGATGGCCCTGGAGGTGTGTTGATGGTGGTGTTGTGTTGATGGCCCTGGAGGTGTGTTGATGGTGGTGTTGTGTTGATGGCCCTGGAGGTGTGTTGATGGTGGTGTTGTGTTGATGGCCCTGGAGGTGTGTTGATGGTGGTGTTGTGTTGATGGCCCTGGAGGTGTGTTGATGGTGGTGTTGTGTTGATGGCCCTGGAGGTGTGTTGATGGTGGTGTTGTGTTGATGGCCCTGGAGGTGTGTTGATGGTGGTGTTGTGTTGATGGCCCTGGAGGTGTGTTGATGGTGGTGTTGTGTTGATGGCCCTGGAGGTGTGTTGATGGTGGTGTTGTGTTGATGGCCCTGGAGGTGTGTTGATGGTGGTGTTGTGTTGATGGCCCTGGAGGTGTGTTGATGGTGGTGTTGTGTTGATGGCCCTGGAGGTGTGTTGATGGTGGTGTTGTGTTGATGGCCCTGGAGGTGTGTTGATGGTGGTGTTGTGTTGATGGCCCTGGAGGCGTGTTGATGGCCCTGGAGGTGTGTTGGTGGCCCTAGCTGGAGGTGTGTTGATGGCCCTATATATTATATTAGGAATATCAGAGGTCCCAGGACAATTATTGTGCATGTGTAGTATGTATATTTATGTAGTATATTTGGCATATTTAATGGCATTTAGTTAAGGCCACTTAGTGGCATGTCTCTGCACCGTTTCCAGTTTGTTGATATGCTTTCTAAGATATGGGCACCATACAACTGCTGCATACTCCAACTTTGGTGTAACAAAAATTGTGAACAATTTCAAAATTTTCAAAATTTCAATTTCAAAATTTCAAAAAATGCATTTTTATATCATTAGTATTGAATAATAATAATGCAAATAATTGACTTATAAATGATGTACAATTAATTGGTAGGTGATATTATATTATTAATATTTTTTCATTCTTGCAAAGCCTTAACAAAGCCATTAACATGTTAATATAAACTTGATCACCTTCCACTTATTTTCTCATGTGCTACCTACATGTACAAAACCTTATTCCTAAATGCATATTTTGTTCTGAAGCTTGTCCTTTATATGTTGTGTATCACCATCTCTGGAGAGTTTTATCTGATTGATGTATAAATTACTTTTAATTTTACAGAATATTATTGTTATACTGAATTTATTATTATATAAATAACTTAATTTTACAGAATCATCTATCAACGCACATCCACAAGTTGAGGAGGAGGATGTGACCTTCCAGATTTCTCAAGTACTGAAACATAGACCAAACAGGCCTGGTGGATCTAGGTACAAGGTAAAATAATTTAATTTTTTTTTTTTTTTTTCCTAATTGTCCGATATATATATATATATATATATATATATATATATATATATATATATATATATATGTCGTACCTAGTAGCCAGAACGCACTTCTCAGCCTACTATGCAAGGCCAAATTTGCCTAATAAGCCAAGTTTTCCTGAATTAATATATTTTCTATAATTTTTTTCTTATGAAATGATAAAGCTACCCATTTCATTATGTATGAGGTTAATGTTTTTTTATTGGAGTTAAAATTAACGTAGATATATGACCGAACCTAACCAACCCTACCTAACCTAACCTAACCTATCTTTATAGGTTAGGTTAGGTTAGGTAGTAGAGAAAGTTAGGTTAGGTTAGGTAGGTTAGGTAGTCGAAAAACAATTAATTCATGAAAACTTGGCTTATTAGGCAAATCGGGCCTTGCATAGTAGGCTGAGAAGCGAGTTCTGGCTACTAGGTACGACATATATATATATATATATATATATATATATATATATATATATATATATATATATATATATATATAGTGTGTGTGTGTGTGTCGTACCTAGTAGCCAGAACGCACATCTCAGCCTACTATACAAGGCCCGGTTTTCCTAATAAGCCAAGTTTTCATGAATTAATGTTTTTTCGACTACCTAACCTAACATTTTCAGCTACCTAACCTAACCTATAAAGATAGTTTAGGTAGGGTTGGTTAGGTTCGGTCATATATCTATATTAATTTTAACTCCAATAAAAAAAGAATTGACCTCATACATAATGAAATGGATAGCTTTATCATTTCATAAGAAAAAAAATAGAGAAAATATATTAATTAATGAAAACTTGGCTTATTAGGCAAATCGGGCCTTGCATAGTAGGCTGAAAAGTGCATTCTGGCTACTAGGTACGACATATATATATATATATATATATATATATATATATATATATATATAG